>NW_024525023.1:544-103523 GCF_017590135.1 Pyrgilauda ruficollis | reverse complement strand
CTCAAAGTCATGAGCACATTATGCATTAAAAAAAATGTTAGGTAACAGGACATCTAAAGTAAAGTAAAGCAAGTAAAACCTGGGAGAACTTACCATAAAATCAGTGTCACTACTAACAGTGTCAAAACCAGGAGAGCCACTGAAAAGATACAGAAGAAGCAGCCCTTCCACCCAAAGACCTTATCTGCCAAAATCAAGGCAAATATAAACTACAAAAGTAATTTTTTTTTTCCATATAAAACCTTGAAGGTGCTATTCAGGTTAACAACTGTTTAACCTATCACTTGACAACAGATTTGTAAGAATGGAAATTAGGACATCAACTAAGATATGACAGTGGGGCAGAACAAACACCAAAACAATAGAAATTTACTAGCTAATGGCAATGAATTGCAGGTCCTCCTTCACATAAAAGGGGGCACTCCATTCCCCTGGAAATGCAACAGTGTGTAAGAATATAATTTGTGCATATATCATCATTCAAAGCACAACTGTCTCTAGCAACACTGGATTATGAAGTTGCATTAGAAAAATCAGTGGCTAGGAGAACAGGAAAAGTGTGCATGTTTTAGAGAGAACTCTTGGCAGAGTTTAACTACATAAGAGTTACAATCCTGAAAATCCTCACTATTCAGTTACCACTTTCCATAGAAACAGCTTAATTCAGTGCACATTAATGCTTCCCCATAGACCTAAAAGTACACTTTCCATGCATGTTTAGAAGTGCCTTTGTTTTATCTTACTTGAACAGCCTCGCACAAATTTACCCCTGCTGGGATCCAAAAGCCAGGTACTCCACAGCTTCTGTTTCCTAAATATACACAAATCATACACACCAACAGACTCAGGTGACAGAAAATGCAATTTGTATTTACCAGTTTATTTTGTAATTGCAATCAGCATTAAAGGTTGCCCTGGAAGGAAAACATGGCAGAAACTACAAGTAATCTTCTCTTCTCCCTGTGGTCCCAGAAATCTTGATTTCCTACACTGAGGCACATCGCCAATAAAAAGGGTAGAAGATTGTTGCTATGACTGCACTTCTAGGAAGTCATCTGAATTTTACTTCCTTCTAGCCCAGCAGAGAGACCAAGATGTAGTTTCTCATATTCTGCATTTATGATCTATTCATCAAGCCTGGATCCTGCATGGGTTTTGCTCTTTTTGCATGTGTTGCAGCGCTTTCCCAGGGGTGTCACTACAGCATTTTGAGTTCTTTTAAGAAATCGAGTACATACATATCTAAGTCACTTATTAGAAAGCAGTAAAGTGTCATGGACTTAGCACAAAGGACTCTAGAAGCTGACACTTTAAAGATACTGTCATTTTATATCACTCACTCCAAATATTCTATATTCAAATATTGCTGCATAGGTCAGTGGAAGGTCTTAAGAGGACATAAAACCTAATTCAATATCCTTGTTTAAACCATCTCTGCATGTACAAAATCAATAACAAAACCACAAAAGTTTCCAGAAATAAGCAAATAAATGAATGACAGTGCTTCAGCTTTAATTAGCACTAAGTATTTTACAGACACCAATGCTATTTATCACTCCTTGTCCTAACAGCACCCTTTTCAGTTCAGGAGGTTACTTTGTGCAGATTATGTAGAATCTGAGCCAAGAACAAAGGTTTTCATTCATGTTGCTGGATATCTCCAGCTATGAGATACTGGGGGTTTTATGTCACAGTAGTAAATCCACTGGACATTTGTGTCAAATTGCAGGATGATATTTCAGTTAGACAGCATGTGATTGTAGGTACTCTCAGAGGACAAAGCAGGCATTTTCAGGAATCTGAGGTGACTAACATATAAGTGCAAGGAAAAAGGTCTTATAAGGAAAATAAGCAGCCACAGGCAAGCTTCGAGAGATGCATTTCTCCCATATTCTCTGTTGACTTCACTATATATATGAGAACAAACATGAACAAGGGAACAAGAGGCAGAGGTAAATTGTGCAGAGTAGCTTGACTTCCCAGCCTCCTGCACCTTGATGTGCACAGATGGAATTAGTGGGTGCACATGCATTGTGATTGATTCCACAATGCCCTTAGGCCAAGGAGGCAAAAGCACAAAGCTGTGAAGCTGGAGAAAGATGGGAAGTCTTTAGTGAATAGCTTCATACAGGCATCTTATTTAATTCCTCAGATCACAATAGTTTGTCAATGTTGCCTTACCAGTTATTGTTGAGCAACTCAGGCCCAAAATACATTCAAATAAGGAATTTCCACGTGCATAATAATTTAAACCTATTTTGCAAGACTCAAAATGGATCATTAAAGAATGAAACAGAGGAGGTAATGCCCCTCACATTATTGCGGGTATGTTAAAAGTAAGTGGGCGAATCCAAACTCAGCAGGTACATCTACAAGTCCTGTGTTTAAGCTGAACATAAAGGAAAATCCAACCTAAGGAAATTAAGTTTTGTAAATCACTGGCATCCATAAACACTTATGAAAAATATCTCAAGATTTTGACACATCTCTGCTCCCTCTCCTACCAGACTGCTTATGAATCCAAGGTTCTTAGCTCAACAGCTAAACATGCCAGGACCCAAACAGTCTGGCCCAGGACATTTCAGTATCTGCACCTCTGCCCTATCTAATCCTTACATCCCAGCAGCATTGAGACTCCAATCAGAGTAAGGGTTTCAGACCTTTCCACCTCCTTCCCCTACTGATGGAAGCAAGGAAATCTTTAAAGTCAGAGATATGTTTTCTATTTTTCCCCAGAAAAAAAGCAGAAGATTAAGATTTTCAAAACCAACACAAAACTTTCTCCAGCTCTTTGCTCACAAAGCAGATTCCAGATGCTGTGCAGTACTGAAGCACAATGTAAACATTTTCTAAACCATCTCTGCATGTACAAAATCAATAACAAAACCACAAAAGTTTCCAGAAATAAGCAAATAAATGAATGACAGTGCTTCAGCTTTAATTAGCACTAAGTATTTTACAGACACCAATGCTATTTATCACTCCTTGTCCTAACAGCACCCTTTTCAGTTCAGGAGGTTACTTTGTGCAGATTATGTAGAATCTGAGCCAAGAACAAAGGTTTTCATTCATGTTGCTGGATATCTCCAGCTATGAGATACTGGGGGTTTTATGTCACAGTAGTAAATCCACTGGACATTTGTGTCAAATTGCAGGATGATATTTCAGTTAGACAGCATGTGATTGTAGGTACTCTCAGAGGACAAAGCAGGCATTTTCAGGAATCTGAGGTGACTAACATATAAGTGCAAGGAAAAAGGTCTTATAAGGAAAATAAGCAGCCACAGGCAAGCTTCGAGAGATGCATTTCTCCCATATTCTCTGTTGACTTCACTATATATATGAGAACAAACATGAACAAGGGAACAAGAGGCAGAGGTAAATTGTGCAGAGTAGCTTGACTTCCCAGCCTCCTGCACCTTGATGTGCACAGATGTAATTAGTGGGTGCACATGCATTGTGATTGATTCCACAATGCCCTTAGGCCAAGGAGGCAAAAGCACAAAGCTGTGAAGCTGGAGAAAGATGGGAAGTCTTTAGTGAATAGCTTCATACAGGCATCTTATTTAATTCCTCAGATCACAATAGTTTGTCAGTGTTGCCTTACCAGTTATTGTTGAGCAACTCAGGCCCAAAATACATTCCAATAAGGAATTTCCACGTGCATAATAATTTAAACCTATTTTGCAAGACTCAAAATGGATCATTAAAGAATGAAACAGAGGAGGTAATGCCCCTCACATTATTGCGGGTATGTTAAAAGTAAGTGGGCGAATCCAAACTCAGCAGGTACATCTACAAGTCCTGTGTTTAAGCTGAACATAAAGGAAAATCCAACCTAAGGAAATTAAGTTTTGTAAATCACTGGCATCCATAAACACTTATGAAAAATATCTCAAGATTTTGACACATCTCTGCTCCCTCTCCTACCAGACTGCTTATGAATCCAAGGTTCTTAGCTCAACAGCTAAACATGCCAGGACCCAAACAGTCTGGCCCAGGACATTTCAGTATCTGCACCTCTGCCCTATCTAATCCTTACATCCCAGCAGCATTGAGACTCCAATCAGAGTAAGGGTTTCAGACCTTTCCACCTCCTTCCCCTACTGATGGAAGCAAGGAAATCTTTAAAGTCAGAGATATGTTTTCTATTTTTCCCCAGAAAAAAAGCAGAAGATTAAGATTTTCAAAACCAACACAAAACTTTCTTCAGCTCTTTGCTCACAAAGCAGATTCCAGATGCTGTGCAGTACTGAAGCACAATGTAAACATTTTCAGCATGTCAGAATTTCCCCAGCACCAAAATTCTGAGTTTTCAGTTGCTTTCCTGGCAACTCATTTTCAGATCAGATACATTTTTCTGTTGAAGGAAGCATATGTTTTCACAAATAGTGTCAAGTGAAGAAGTCAACTCTATCTGGAATACAGCTAATGTACAGATATTCTGTGTTAAAACCAAGCATATTTTTCTGAATACAGTTTTAAAAGAATAAATCTGAAGCTTTTCTATTAACAGTAATGAACATTATTCATTTAAATACCCTGTAAAGAGAAGAGAGGACGGACATTATCAGTGTATGAATAGTCAGCAAGTCTTAAAAATTGTGGAAGCCCTGAGGAAAATTTGTGTTTTAAACGAGCCAGTGTGTGATTGAAAGTGATGCATCAGGGAAGCATATTCCAATTTATGCTGTTTATGATGGATTATATTTTGTTTGCCAGCAATTCTGTGTTTTTATTGTTAGCAAGTATGCATCTGGCGCTTCAACACTCCAAGGTACTACCTTCAATTAATATAAAATTAAGATACTTATGTCTACGATGCCAATACAACAGGGGAAAAGGATAACATAGGTCAGTTCATATCTCAGTTAAATGAGAGGTATGGGCTTTTAAAAAGCAATGAATTCTTTTATTAACAAAGATATTACACACATATTGAAGTCATGTGTCTTCAGCTATGGTAGAGGCTACGTACCAGGGGCACAATAGAATGTATTTATTCTGCTAAATTTGGTGTCAGACTGCCATTAATAAAAGGAATAACACCTTGAAATAAAGACAGGTCATGTCTTCTCAGTTTTGGAGCTGCCATAATTTTTGCAGTTCTAATCTTGAAGCGGCACTCATGAGAAATCAAGAAGTGCTGTGCCTTGTCCACATACAGGCTTGTGTTGATGGAAGATCTTTTCCCCCTTCTTTAATTCCAAGTCTTTGCTAGATTTTACTAGCAAAGTAAAATCTGATGAAATAATAGACAGTCCTGCCTTAACATGTGTCTCTAGTCTGTACAATTCCTATCTGGGCTTAATGTCACCCAGACTTAGCTTCCCACTCTTCCACTTCTCTTTCTTTCCCTCATCATACAGTCACAGACCCAAAGGACACCATCCTTATACAAGTAGGGGAACAGGGAACAAAGACCCACTCATCACCTCTGAATCTTTCCTTCAGACTCATTGATAATCCAATTGTCTGTGGTCAGTATCTTCACATCCTGATTTAGTAAAAAACAGACACTGCTTGTCACTCTGTATAGATTGTTGCTGAAGTCTGCATGATAAAGCCTCAAACCCTGAATGAGGCATCACAGATGTATGAAAACAGCATATTCAATTTAGTACCCTGTCTTGGGTTGGCTGTATGATGCTTGTATCCCCAGTGGTCTGTTCTGTTTATGCTGGATAATAAGTTTTGCACCTTTAAGACTGATTCCATGAGAGAAGGGGGGAGAGAAGAAACGCGGAGTTTGTTTTCAGAAGCTGCTCCCCCACATCCTGCTCCTGGACTGTGTTCTCTGCAGCACAGATAGATAGCAGGATAGAGCTCTCCTTTGCTTTTATTTAGTTTTAGCTAGCTGAGGCAGCTAACTGAAATAAGAGGGGGGGAAAATGAAGTGGCACATTTTGAAAGATTTTCATATATTGCATTAGCAAGATGAGAAAAGTAAATCGTAAAAAGAACTAAGTTGTTAATATTGATTTTATTTTACACACAGCCCAGTACAACAATCACTTGTGGAAGACTTTGTTCATAATTGCAATGACTTCTGTATTATACTAGAGAAGGTGAATATTGATGCCACTGTCTTGAGAATTTGTAATATAATAAAACACTGCTATACAGCATATACTGTCATTGTTCACCAGTCTCACTCAGTTTGAATAATGCCTGTTAGAATATTTGAGTGATTTTCTTACTAGTAAATGGTATTTTTGCAGGGGCAACATCACTCTGTAAGCACATATGTTTTTTTCTTTTGTGACATATTAAAAGGGACATGAATAATTCTCTGCAGAATTAATTTTAGTTTTGCAGCATGCTGCAAACTAATACCACTGTAAATAAAGGAATATGTGGAAAAAGCCATTAAGCAACATGATTCTGGGATGTTTTTTGCACTTTCTGAGCTTTACAAGTGATAAGTGTTGGCTTTAATTACAATATTTAAGTTCAATAGAGACAAATATCTGAAGCAATTTTAAGAGATTATTACTTTGTATTATTAATTAATATTATTGTTACTTATACAGCAGCAAATTAATTGCCTATCATAATACTGATGACAGAGGTAAGCTGCAAGCGGCAACTAAATCCTGTGATTTTATGAAGAGTGATCATTCAACTATATACCAAAAAATTTAAAAATCAACAGGTGTACAAGCAGTTTTGCATTTTCTTGATCAAATTATTTGACTCATTGTTTGTTCAGTTGTTTTGGAAAAACCATCTGGTATTTATGAAGCTGCCTTCTTAAATATGGAGTACTCTCCCTCGTACCAGTGAAAAGCATTCCACTTGCTTGACTTAAGCAATGATCAGCCCCAGAGTAACATCAGGTCCATGATCTTGTAATACTATATTTCCAAATCTGTAATCACTAGAAAACACAACAGATCATGCTATTCAAGCAGCTCTTCCCTAAGATTGTTGTGATAAGGCACGAAATGATGACACAGACACTGCTGCTCTCGAGGGGAACAAAAAAGAAGAAGCTTTATTTTCTGACTCCAACATTTATAGTTTTCCAAAGGTGACAGTGGATTGGAGGGTGACAGTGCCACCTCTCCAATGCCACTGGACAGACCAAGGGTCCATCAATTCTCTCCACCTCCATGAAAGAATGCAAAACATAGGTTATTTACAGAACTGTGTGTGAGAAAGTTTGTTGAAAGAATGTAAACATCAGAAGGCTTAACAAAGTCTTACAAAATCAGGGCGACATCAGATGTCTCAGTTTATTAGAGGTCTCAATTTATTAGGTCTTTCTTATATTATGAGCAGGAGCAGGTAAATTGTGTGATTAGTAGCAATTCCTATTATTCTGATTACTAGCAATTCAGATTATTTGCACTTGAGGTCTCCAGTTCTCAATTTACAATTGTTGGCCTTAAGGGCTGCATCAGCTCTGTCCTGTTACAGAAGCAGTGAAAGCACCCTCACAGTCACAGCTCCCACTGCCCATTCCTTCTGCATTCTGGACTGCTAGAGGAACTTCCATGGGACACCCTCACCACACCAAGAGGGAAGTTACCCTATGGCTTTCTCAGGTGTCTACATACATGGTATCTAAATGATGACTCTGAACTAATGCTTATAATGGAAAAAAGAAAAAAATTTACATCAGAATAATATGTTTCAAATTAATCACAACATCATTAACGCTACTACAGATGGCATTTAGGTTATGGGAGGTTTTGAATGAGGGTTATGAATCTTCCTTGCAATTTGAGGTACAGGGGTTTTTGGGATGGATAGAGGTTATAAGAAAATGTTCACTGATCAAGAAATTAATATTTTGCTCCAGATGTACTCCAAGTAACACAGTTAAAACATTTCCCTGCTGAAAAACAAAATACATTTTGGGATGGATAGAGGTTATAAGAAAATGTTCACTGATCAAGAAATTAATATTTTGCTCCAGATGTACTCCAAGTAACACAGTTAAAACATTTCCCTGCTGAAAAACAAAATACACCCTAAAAAAGTCTAAATCTTTGCTAAGTAACTTCTGTACTAAATCAGAGCGCATGAAAGTAAACATTTCATTTCTCTTTAAAAATGCTTATAAATATGATCCTATACCATACATCTTCTATATTCCTTATAAGGAAAATGCAGAATTTAATGTTAATGGTAAGGTTTTATCCCTCAGTATTATGCTTTGAAAATGTATACCTGAAAAATGTATGTTGATGCATGTAAAGGTTTATGTGAACAACCCTTATTATATAATTGTTTTCTCTCATTATCATGATAGAGTCCAACTCATCTGTGAAACCTGATTTCTATTTTTTTCAGCAAAAGTTAAAGGGCAAAATGGTTTCTTGTCAGTCACCATGATATTTATTTCTAGCAATGAAGACTGGAAAATTATGGTAATAACAATAGAAATATTTTTATGAATATCTAGGAAAAAAGCATTTTTAATGAAAAGCCACAGATTTGTTCAATGAAAAACTGAGACAGAAGCTTCTTGCAATATGATCCTTCCCATGAACTGTTTCCAGTTGTTTAATGGAAAATATTTTACAAGCTAGATAGCAAAGGGACAATAAATAAGTTGATGTCTAATATTTAGTTGTAACTGCGAAGATCGCCAATACAGATATCATTTCATTTAATTTGCCTAACAAACAAGGGCTTATCTTCTTAATAGCTTGTGAAGGAGTCTTTTTCTTTTCTTTTCAAAGGTCAAATACAAATAAAATTATATATTCAATGACTCATCAATACTCTTCTATGACATGGACAAATTCTTCAGTGCAACTAACAAACCATCTTTTTTTATTTGGAAAAAAACCATATTTTAGAGATTATTTTAAAATTAACCACTCTTACTGTTACTGCCTACTGTTCCCCAAAATAGTCTCTCTTTTCAACATAAACAGTGGTTCGGTATGATGGCCTTTTGGCTGTTCCATAGCTGAATTCACCCTTTCCAGCCTCTTTTTCCAGGGCAAAGCACTGGCGATCCTCAGTCCACAGGATGTGCACAGGCTAGACCAGCAGAGTGCAGTATTTTCAGACTTCCTATGGAAAGAACCATTTTCAGTATAAAAGGGGGTGTTATGGGAAGGTTGTCACTAAGTGTGACAGATTACAGGTGTGTCCCCTTTTTCCTGGGGATTTCCTTAACAGACACCACCGTTGACATTGCCTTTCCCAAGCTTCATAAAAGACATAAAATCTAGCAATTCAGATTATTTGCACTTGAGGTCTCCAGTTCTCAATTTACAATTGTTGGCCTTAAGGGCTGCATCAGCTCTGTCCTGTTACAGATGCAGTGAAAGCACCCTCACAGTCACAGCTCCCACTGCCCATTCCTTCTGCATTCTGGACTGCTAGAGGAACTTCCATGGGACACCCTCACCACACCAAGAGGGAAGTTACCCTATGGCTTTCTCAGGTGTCTACATACATGGTATCTAAATGATGACTCTGAACTAATGCTTATAATGGAAAAAAGAAAAAAATTTACATCAGAATAATATGTTTCAAATTAATCACAACATCATTAACGCTACTACAGATGGCATTTAGGTTATGGGAGGTTTTGAATGAGGGTTATGAATCTTCCTTGCAATTTGAGGTACAGGGGTTTTTGGGATGGATAGAGGTTATAAGAAAATGTTCACTGATCAAGAAATTAATATTTTGCTCCAGATGTACTCCAAGTAACACAGTTAAAACATTTCCCTGCTGAAAAACAAAATACAACCTAAAAAATCTAAACCTTTGCTAAGTAACACTTCTGTACTAAATCAGAGCACACGAAAGTAAACATTTCATTTCTCTTTAAAAATGCTTATAAATATGATCCTATACCATACATCTTATATATTCCTTATAAGGAAAATGCAGAATTTAATGTTAATGGTAAGGTTTTATCCCTCAGTATTATGCTTTGAAAATGTATACCTGAAAAATGTATGTTGATGCATGTGAAAGTAAACATTTCATTTCTCTTTAAAAATGCTTATAAATATGATCCTATACCATACATCTTCTATATTCCTTATAAGGAAAATGCAGAATTTAATGTTAATGGTAAGGTTTTATCCCTCAGTATTATGCTTTGAAAATGTATACCTGAAAAATGTATGCTGATGCATGTAAAGGTTTATGTGAACAACCCTTATTATATAATTGTTTTCTCTCATTATCATGATAGAGTCCAACTCATCTGTGAAACCTGATTTCTATTTTTTTCAGCAAAAGTTAAAGGGCAAAATGGTTTCTTGTCAGTCACCATGATATTTATTTCTAGCAATAAAGACTGGAAAATTATGGTAATAACAATAGAAATATTTTTATGAATATCTAGGAAAAAAGCATTTTTAATGAAAAGCCACAGATTTGTTCAATGAAAAACTGAGACAGAAGCTTCTTGCAATATGATCCTTCCCATGAACTGTTTCCAGTTGTTTAATGGAAAATATTTTACAAGCTAGATAGCAAAGGGACAATAAATAAGTTGATGTCTAATATTTAGTTGTAACTGCGAAGATCGCTAATACAGGTATTATTTAATTTAATTTGCCTAACAAACAAGGGCTTATCTTCTTAATAGCTTGTGAAGGAGTCTTTTTCTTTTCTTTTCAAAGGTCAAATACAAATAAAATTATATATTCAATGACTCATCAATACTCTTCTATGACATGGACAAATTCTTCAGTGCAACTAACAAACCATCTTTTTTTATTTGGAAAAAAACCATATTTTAGAGATTATTTTAAAATTAACCACTCTTACTGTTACTGCCTACTGTTCCCCAAAATAGTCTCTCTTTTCAACATAAACAGTGGTTCGGTATGATGGCCTTTTGGCTGTTCCATAGCTGAATTCACCCTTTCCAGCCTCTTTTTCCAGGGCAAAGCACTGGCGATCCTCAGTCCACAGGATGTGCACAGGCTAGACCAGCAGAGTGCAGTATTTTCAGACTTCCTATGGAAAGAACCATTTTCAGTATAAAAGGGGGTGTTATGGGAAGGTTGTCACTAAGTGTGACAGATTACAGGTGTGTCCCCTTTTTCCTGGGGATTTCCTTAACAGACACCACCGTTGACATTGCCTTTCCCAAGCTTCATAAAAGACATAAAATCTCTGAATTTTATCTCCCTGTATATCTTAATGTTTTAACAAACATTTTCATCTGGTTTCATAAACAAAGGCAGCAGAAAGAAACCTTGTATTTAGCATGAACTCCCATGAGTCTCCATAAGGATTAAGGATGTGCTGAGAGGAGTTGTTATTCAGTAGCTCCATATTTACTATTCCAAAATCAGTTTACAGTACTTTTCTAACAAATCTTTCAGAAAGCCAAATTCAAATTATTTTAAATTCTACACACACACACACACACACACACACACAGACACGACACATTGTAACTCTGGAGGCTTATCAAAGCATGACGTGACAAACCAAGCATAAGGGAAGACACAAAGAATAATGCCTGGTACATTATCCTGTTCAGTGATGGAAATAATTCCATTTTACAGTTAATGCTATATAGTTTTTTGTAGGCATTTTGGGATTATAGCTACACTGCAGGCAGTAAAAGCATACACTACCTCTTTCTTCCTTCAAATTCTTAGTAAAATAACAAGTTCAAATATGTTCACAGATATTTGTGTTTCTAATTGGATTCCTTCTAGGCCACCTACTCAAAACACAGTTGAGATGCCTGCAGCAGCTACATCATGGGTGTATATTGCATAAATAGCTCTGGGAGTTCAATAAAGAGCTGAAACACACAACAGGTTTCACAAAAAAGAGCCTTTATTTTATAAAGGTGGAAAAGGTCAATCCCCCAATTTCCAAATTATTTTTTCTTTTTGAACTGAAGGGGAAAGCCTGCTCAGTCCCTCGAGCACAGGAGGGCTTATGCACAGATTATTCAGTTGGACGTGTTGTGTACCCACATACACAGAGAAAACCTGTGAAGTACTTAGAATACACTTAGGCAAGAAGAGACACAAAATACTGAATTTTCCAAGCTCTTCATATTGTTCTGCTAGGTACTTGCACAATGATAATCATCTAGGCTAATCATATGGTCAAATGTGAGCCCATTTCCTAGAGATGGTGAAAATTGTTGATATTGAAGGATCCCTTCCTATTTTCAACAGTTCTTCAAATCACAGATATGCTAGAGGTGCCTCATAAATAGCTGCTTAATATTTTTAAGAGTGTGCAGGGTTTTAAAGCTAATTTTGCTTTGCTGAAACCTTCCAAAACTGTTTACACCTGTCAAATTGTGGGCAACATTCCATATCTGCACTAGCTCTGTGTAAGACTCTGATAGCACTGCACCTGGCGCACTTTCCTCCAGTAGTAGAGATTATAGTAGTCTCTCATTAACTTGGTTAGGTTAAGGAGCTGTTTGCATTTTTTTTTCCAAAATTCAAATGCGAGGAATAGATTGGGAGAGTTTTTTCAGGTCATTAAAAGATTTTAACATCATGACCTTGATCAAGAAAGAAAAAGTTAGTTTCCTAAGGAGTTGAAAATATTATAGAGATACAATTTATTTTCTAAATAAAGAAAATATTATGGATTTGGATGGCTCATTCTTCCATTAGTACAACACTTAGCTTTTAATGTTTACTATTGCATTTACCTTATTTTTAAGAGTGTGCAGGGTTTTAAAGCTAATTTTGCTTTGCTGAAACCTTCCAAAACTGTTTACACCTGTCAAATTGTGGGCAACATTCCATATCTGCACTAGCTCTGTGTAAGACTCTGATAGCACTGCATCTGGTGCACTTTCCTCTAGTAGTACAGATTATAGTAGTCTCTCATTAACTTGGTTAAGGAGCTGTTTGCATTTTTTTTTCCAAAATTCAAATGCGAGGAATAGATCAGGAGAGTTTTTTCAGTTCATTAAAAGATGTTAACATCATGACCTTGATCAAGAAAGAAAAAGTTAGTTTCCTAAGGAGTTGAAAATATTACAGAGATACAATTTATTTTCTAAATAAAGAAAATATTATGGATTTGGATGGTTCATTCTTCCATTAGTACAACACTTAAGCTTTTAATGTTACTATTGCATTTACTCTGGAATCTGGCATACATAGTAATGGACCTGAAACCTTTAAAATGACTTGCTGTTGAACTGAGTTGGCTTCTAAAACCATCAAAACTATGTAAATTGCAATGCAATTCCAGAAAACTAGGAAAATAGGATGGAAGTGCTGTGAAAAGAGATTGACGTGCTCCTGCCATCTTGTGGCTGTGTTGCACAGAGTCCTAAGAACATAAACTCATTAATTTCTATACTTCAACTAAATTCCAGTATTAGCTCTCCTAATCCCTATGCGTGGCACAGGATTGCCAGTAATAGTTGTGTACACATGAACAGTTCAGATAAAGCATAGCCATGTATCAAAATATAAAACACTATGTATCAGGACATCATACCTTTTTAAAAGTCATCTTATTGCTTGCTAATCCTCAGGACATCATACCTAGAAAGAGAAAGAGATTCTTACTTTGTAGACCTCTTTACTTCTCTCTGAGCTCCTCTGAGCCGTGCTTTGCAAAGGAAAGAAAAATACATTTTATTACATTTATAGAAACACAAGTATGACAGTATAACAGTTTAAATGTTATATATATTTTATATCATACATATATATATTATATATGTTATATAGAAAAGTTACAGATTTTTAATCTAAATGTAAAAGTATTTTTAATGCATTTTTATCCTAGAAATGCATACATTTGTACATATATGTACCATTCAAAATGTATGTATTTAAATGTCTGTGATTCTTAGTTGGACCTGAAGATGCCAGAAGATAAAGTACATGGTCAGCCTAACTTATTTCAATTTCACTTCTTCCTAAGAAAATCAAGACATATGATTACTTTCCCCACAACTGCTGCTTCCAGGAGCTACCGCATCAACTCAGACATTCTGACCTGAATGCAAACCATTTAACTCAATCCAATAAAGCACCATGTTTCTGTTCAGATAGATTCAGTCTGAAATGAAATATTGAGCTTCTTTTCCCAATTGGAAAGCAAAACATTGCAACAAAATTGAAACCTAAGCACTGAAAATATCGTTTTTGTAGACTTTGGTTTGTTCAGCTCATTGTGGTCATGCTCGGTTTACATTAGAAAACCTTAATCAGATCTAAGCAAAAGCCACCAGCTGATCAATTCAGTATGGACAGAAACTGCTGGCTTAATTCATGTGCTAGTTTTGCATCTCAGAAGTGATGTTTTGGGAGCGGCTGTTGGCAGTTTCCTCCATGTCTGACAGGAAACCAATCTTTGGCTGGTTTTGGGAACTTACAATCTGTTGAACCACTGGAAAGCTGTACACGCCTCTGTGAAAAACACACGTTAAAGACCTCCCTCTTTTTCCTTCCTGTGCCTGGAAAGATTCTCTCCCAGGTCCTGGCCTGGTGGCCAGGAAAGGCCTCCAGCCAAGGTAGGGTTGGGCCATGGTTGATAACACCGTGCTGACATTACTCCTGCCCCACTAACCGGCCCAGGCCGAGCCGGGGTCTGCAAGGCCCCAGGAGCAGCCCCGGGCCAGACCGGCTCAGCCAAGATTCTGCCACCATTGAGACTGACCCACAACCACTGGGCCAGGGGGAGGAAAAGCCATCGGCCCTGGCGTGTTGGCTGCTGAAATCCCAGCCACTTCCCACCCCAGCCCCAGTTCCTGCCACAAGCTACTGAGCCCAGCTGGGGTGACATGACCATCTGCAGGCCCTGAGCGAGATATTAATTCTTTCAGTGCTTCAGTCCTCCCTTGAGTGAGGGAGGACTGAAGCAAGAAAAGGACAAGTACAGGCGTATAGAGGAGTAACATGAAGACACTGAGGTCAGTGAAGAAAGAATCAAGTGCCAGATGGGAGGGATGAGGAGATGCCTTGATCTTAGGGCTGAAATGCTCTTGTAAAGCTATGGAGAAGGACGTAATTGACACATCAGACTTTTTTTCCCTGCAACACATGCAAGTATGGGGAGATAACTTGTTCAAATTGTAGGCAAAGGCCTCCATGCTAAAGTAAGCAAATGTTGAAGTAGCTGTGATCTCATAAGAAGTTTGAACAGAGAAAGAGAGAAGAGTGATAAGACCCTGTGACCCCAGAGAGAGAAGAAGTCTGTTCTCAGAGATGAGATAAATGAAGAAAACCTTTGCTCTTGAAAAGCTCATCTTTAAAATAGTACCCCATAAGCTGACATGGCCTGTAGACACAGTTGTGGGAAAAACTGTGAAAAAATAGGAGGGACTTCGTGATTGCAGATTTTTCTGAGCGGCTGCTATTCATGAAAATTGCATCCACAAGATAACTGTTTTCTTGTGGAAAAGTCTCCATAACATTAACAAGAGGGGCTTCTCTCCCTAAATGATCTTAAGGACTATTCTAGAGGTGGCAAAATGACTGAAAATTTTAAGTTTGTCTCTGTATATTGTCAGTAGGAAAGAAAAAGTTGTAGGGGGAAGTGTTCTGAAGGTTTTGTTCTTATTCTTATTACTCTTTCTTTTAGTTACTGTTAACAAATTTTTCTTTATACCCTTTTAAAGTTTTGAGCCTGCTTTGCCTTTCTTCTAATCCTACCTCACAGAAGGAGATGAGTAAGTACATTCTGGTGAGTACACTAGTGATTGGCCAACACTAAACCCACCACAATTCATTTTACCTTGGAGCCCAAACATAGAAACTAACAATATTTCTCTGTCCTGAGAATTTCAAGCCTGACCACATAAGATCAAGGCTTACATAGCTCATCTGCCACCAGTTTCATAAAGCTAATACACACCCATATAAAAACCAGAAAGTTAGAGTGTGAGCAATGGGTGCCAGGTTTCTTCTCGAAAAGAAGCGGCCATGATATGTGAATTTAGCAGACAGTACCCTACAAAGAAGGTCCGTGCAATTTCTATTGCAGATGCATTGCATCCTGGCCATATCTTATGACAATATATTAAATGCTCTTAATTTTTATGTGAAATTATTGGCCCATTAGAGCACTGCCAAGACCACTCAGCTATAGATAGCCCTTTCTCTTTCTGATGGAAAAGGAAAACTATATTTGGAGAGAAAAGATTGAATCAGCATCTTCAGGGGACTATAACTCATAATACCATTTAAGAATTTTTATCATGGTGAAGAAATTGCAGGTGTTCACTGAGAGGATATTGCTGCTGGTTAGTGAATATTCTTTGGTGCCAAGTGGCACAAGTAGTTAGCAACTGTGACAATTTCTCATACACAGCTGGCATGAGTGGTTAAAATGGAAATTGAAAAACCCATTTTACTCCTTGACTCTGTACAGTGCTTTCCCAGCCGTGAAAACAGTCCCAACACAGGGACTGTACTGACTCACACTATTGGAAAATACAGATCAAATACTCCCATTTCACCACCATTTTAACAAAGCAGCTAACTGGGACTGGAAGACTTTACTCCCTTTTAATAATCACTATAACTGTGTCTCAAGGGTGTGCTATCCCAAAAAAGTGGCTGTGACATATAGTATCAGCAAACTGCATTGCACTCAGAAGTGCTCAGTGTGCAAGTGCTTCTCACTTTGATCACCCAGAACTTTATCATAGATAGATGAGCATGTTTATTGTCTTGTATCCCTAAGCACCAACAGATGATTGTTAGTAAAATAAATATTGATGAGTCTTACTTTAAAAGTTTGTCTTGCCCAGGCAAAGAGACTTTTTTAGAGATTATATATCTGTATAGCTTGTAAAAGACCTCTGGAGACCTGCTCAAAGCAGGATGAACTCAGAGCCAGTTTCTTAGTTGAATTACAGACATAATCTCCAAGGCTGGAGATTTAACATTCTCTTTAGAACATCCACTCTATTACTTGAATAATCTTATTGAAAAAAAAAAAAAGAAAAAATTTCTAGTACCTCATTGGAGTTTCCCCTACTGCTCTTTATGCCCTTTATCTCTCAGCCCTTCACTGTTCAACTGAAATAAGACTCTGACTCCATCCTCATTATACTTGCTCATTCACTATCTGAAAGCAGCAGTTAAAATCCACCCCCATCTCAGCCTTTTTATCTCAACACAGAACAAAGACAGCACTTGATACACCACATGTTCCAGCCCACTCTTCGTTCCAGTTGCCCTCCAGGGAACTTTCTCCAGTATGCCTATGTCTTTCTTGTACTGGGGAAGCCCCAAACAGGCCACAGTAGTCCAGCCCAAATGCTAAACAGAGGAGAATGATCACTTCTCTAAGCCTGCTGACTACACTTTTGCTAATACAGTGGATATGGGTGGTTCTTTCCTTCATTGCACTTTGCTCATTCATGTTCAACTTGTAAACCTCTTTCTTGAGACTGGGAAACCCAGCATCTGGATGAGAGCTCCACTGTTTCACCAATCTGACTGCCATAGCATACAGCAGGTTCTGGTTGGTATCTAAGGATCCTGAAGCTGAGGAGCCAGAGTACAAAGAATTTTTGTACAGCCTTTCTGTCCCTAGAATATCAGTGCAGATAGGAATTATATCTTGAAACTTGATATCAGGACTATAAAATATTCTTTGCATATACTGAAAAAACCCATGATGATTATCAGAAAGATGCACTTTTCAAGTCTTTGTCCAAAAATATTTAGAAGTTTAATATCTGGTGTCTTCAGGTTTCTGAAGAATAGCTAACCTAAAATATTTGACAAGCTCTACTGAAAGGGTGAGTTTTCAGGTGCTCTGAGAAACAGACTGATTTTTCCACAACACAGTTATGTTTCCAGGCACTTTCATTCTTCTGAACAACTTTTTTTTCCAGCAGAAGTCTTGTGTCCTCTTGTCCTGTTTATAAATTATTACAGAAAATTGGAGGAGCATCAAGTGAGATATTGGTAAAAAGAAATTAGCTTCTTCAGTTTTAGGAAAATTATTATAATACTAGTAATAATAATAAAATATTATAATACTGAGAGGATATTGCTGCCAATAATAAAATATTATAATACTTTTCACCTTTATTTGGATCAAATATGCTGGAGGAAAAAAAGCTTTAAGCATGAGCAAATGCTTTCTGCAGATGAGCTGGAATTGGATGAACTATGATAATTGAAAACTGAATATATAACACATTACAGTGTGATAGATCTCCATGAAACATACTTCATTGTGGATGACCATGCCTAATTTTCAGAAAGACTAGTGAATATATGTGTTTAACTGTATTGCAAGAGCCCATACCAGGATTGCAGCCCCCTACCAGCATGCATCATCACCAGAATCCTTTAGTGATAAGTACCATGTGCAGAACACAAAGACTGTCTCTGCCTCAAGTAAATAGTATCTAGGACCAGGACAAGAGAAAGCAGAGAGAAATGCTAAACAATTTCTGAGAACATCAACATGAAACAAATTCCAAAATTAGTAACATATTAAAATACTCTAGGTCCTCTATCAGTGGCTAAAATTTCCAGCATCAAGTTCCTCTGATATTAGGGAGAAAGTGTGAAATCCACTGACCAAGTGAAAGTTTTAGCATCACTTTAGTAGCAGTACACAGAGAATAAGTGTCAGTTTTATCTGTTGCTTTTAACTTAAATGCCAGAAGTATGAGTTATTGATTTAAGAGTAGCAGCTGGCCTCATAGTTGTATGTTGCTATAGGCCCTAATTTTCTTTCTTAACTCTTTGTCTTGTGATTTAAGATCTTGAAAATTATGCACAATTGCATATTTTTATGTGGTTGCTGCAAAATAAATTACACTAAAATTGAGAAATGTGAGGATTAAAGTGGTGTCTGTCACACTTATTTCATACTCGTGGTTGAATGCATTTAAAGATCTTAATTATACTGTGACATGTTGTGCAGATTTCTACCTCTCTCAGTATAGAGTACAAATTATTTCTTGGAACACATCACTGCTTTGCATCAAAATAAGCACTTGCTCATAATACCTTGGTTTGATTTGTCATTGACACTGGGAGATGTAAACTGAAATTGGAATCAAGATGGCCACCTGAGAAGACAGCTAAATTTATCCCACTGAATGAATACATTTTATCCCTGCTTCTGTCACAGAGACTCATCAGCTGATCAGAAAAGTTTTTAAATTATTTTCTCAGGTGTCTACTAATTATAAGTTTCTCATTAAATCTCTGGATAAAAATCAAGCTCTGGACAACCTGAAGTTGGCAATCAAAATTGAAACACTTTAAACCTAAAATCATATTGTACCTCAGTTTCCTTGTAAAAAAAAAGCTGATATTTTTACTTTTTATATCTCTAGACATGTAGTATACTAAACAAATTTATCGTAGTTCAATGATCAAGATCACAAGTTATTATTTTGTCTTCAAAGAAGGCAAATTAGAGTAAATATTGCAGTGAATCACACTGGGATATTAATAAAATATTAACTAGCTTCTCACTAAGTAAGCATAAATTTGAAACAATAAAAAATAAACAAAATACCTCAAGGAATATATGCATAAGGGTCTTGTTCAGCAGTAAGGTTTCACACATACAGAAAACCTTAGTTTTTGCTTCTTTTATGCTCAAGATACTTGATCTTTATGATCAAGATACTTGCAGTAAGGTTTCACACATACAGAAAACCTTAGTTTTTGCTTCTTTTATACTTGATCTTGCAGCAGGTTCCTTTTTACGTAAGGGAGATTAGATTTGCAGTATTTAAATTTCAGGTAATCCCCTTCAATCTAGTCACTGATTGAATTACAAATATAGGTTAATTTTGACAGCTTTGCAAGAATCAGCATATTTATATGGTGATATTGCCATCAAATTGGAACCCTTTTTTCTTCAGCTCTAGAATAGGGCAAACTCACAATTGTAGCTTATCAGTAACACCTCACAACTACAAGAGTTCCAAATAAATCACTTCACTTGACTCAGCATTTTTTGTCTCACAAGATTGTTACGTTTTAAAGTTCCTATCACTGGGACAGACTACAGACATACAGACATTAATCAGCAAAAAAAAAAAAAAAAAAAAAAAAAAGTTAAGTGTATGGCTTTATTGTCATAGAAACTTGGCTGTTGCTAGTGTGTATTTAAGCAGACAAAAGTAATCACTCAGATGCAAAGATAATTGCAGCAGGTAAACCAGAGGTAGAAATTTGTATTTACATGACAGTGTCTATGTTGAGCACTGCAGCTCTATGAAAGACTGCAGCTTTGTGGTAAAGGGAACTTCTGTGTACTAATAATACTAGAAGTTGATTTTTTGAGACTGAATTTTCATCAGCTTATGAAATAGCCAAAAGACTGTCAAGTTCAAAAATAATCTTTCATATACCAGAACTATATGTGGTGTGCTTTTTTGTGGCAGATTGGCTTCAATCCAGATCCCCAAAATGCCTTTTAGTGATACTTCACTTATGATTAAGTCTTTACTCACTTCGTGTATAGACTGTTTAACATTTAAAAGGAAATTTTATTGAAAATGTTGCTCCTGTGGTCGAGACACTTTTTTCTTTTTCCAAATTACTAATTACTATAGGAGAAATCCTTCCTGCACTGTTTACTGAACATTCAAAAGAACAGTGGAGGACTAACCAGAAATATCCATCTCATTCCAAAGTTAATCTAACCCTATGATCCAAATGTAAACTTTCAGACCAGCTATCAGAGGTTCAGCTCTTAAAGCTGTCCTCAAATACTACTGATGCATTTTCGTGGACACTTATTACCATAATTAACTAAACCAAAACTTTTGGATGGAAGATTACCAACTTGCAAAATTTTGGTTTTACTGATCATAGACTGGCAAAATGATAAGAAAATAAACTGAGGTTTTATGACTAAAATTGTGAGGATTTTTTTTTTATAATAGGTGATGACTTACTATATGGAACAAGTCTGCCAACACAAAAAGTTTTTGCTAAAAGGGAGGTCCCATTTTTAAATTGTAAAAAAGCAATCTTTTTCTACTTGAGGGATTTCTCAGTAAGAAAAATCATCAAAACTGAATCCATTTAAAAATTCTGGGGAGAGGATATACCAGTGGCTATAAACAGAGAGTCACCTGAGCATCAAAATTCTGTTCGAGATCCAGACACTAAAGAGGAATTCTAAGATTGGAAAGAAAAGGTACTGTTGAATTATTAAAGATGAGGAAGAAGATACATCACAGTATGTAGAAAGGACAATCCTAAGAGGGGCTGGAAAGTGACCCTTCACAAGCAAGAAGCAGCAGCTTCTGCTTTTTAAAAATGATACTTTATGAGCAATCCTTCTGACATTTTGGTACCGGGCTGTTCTCCCCAAAAAATCAATCCAAGCTGCCCCCAAATTACTCTTCTTTAGTGTATGGAGCAGAGCTATGACAATATGTGTAGTTCTGCAGGGGACTTTCAGACTCAAAAATATTTTAAAGCAATTTAGCTAATGGTATTTGAAAAATTATCAGTAATATATACAGTTGAAAAACACTGGTGGTATCAGTACAGGAAGAAAAACAAATCCTTTTGGTTTAGGGAATATAGGAATACTGAATATTAGGTATGCAGGCTACAGCATTACTGATTAGACTGTGCAGGAAATAGATTCACTGTGGTTACTGGATCTGAATGCATTGCTCACACCTTGTCATATGAGATGCAAGGTGCTTGGAAATCCCCAGTGGAAGCAGTTAATTTTGCAGATTCAAGAGACCTTCCTGTGCCTCCTTCAGCCAAGAGTTACTGCAGAAATGTGGATATTGTATGTGTGGCATCCCTGTCCACAGTTACAGCATTGGGCACTCAGCAGGACCTGGCATCTTACTCAAGCTCAATAATGAAAATGCATAGTAGGACCAAGCTTATTTTCTAATTCTCTTTAAAGAGACAGGAAAAAATGTAAATTAAAAGTTATGCAGTAATAGTTGTCGAGCCCAATGAGCATTTATTGATAGAAAATTTGTGTCATACAGTCACATCCACAGGGTAATTAATTGCATCTTAATATAGGTCTGTAAGAAAGTAAGGCTGAATCAACAACTGGTAGGAACTATCTTTAGCTATTATTTTTAGAAAAAAACCCCACATTAATAAATTAGGTCAAGAAAAGTCTTAGTGCAACCAGATATCTGTTAGACAGCCACACTTGATGAAACCTAACCTATTTCTTCACTGATCACAATCTTCCCATGTGTTTGTTACTGTTCCTCAGCAGTCAGTGTCATCTTCTTGAACATCATTTCTACTGCTGTATTGAAATTTTATATAACATTTTACAATTTTATTCTTTTTGTAACATCAAAAA
This sequence comes from Pyrgilauda ruficollis, assembly GCF_017590135.1. Classification (NCBI taxonomy): domain Eukaryota; kingdom Metazoa; phylum Chordata; class Aves; order Passeriformes; family Passeridae; genus Pyrgilauda; species Pyrgilauda ruficollis. The sequence continues at coordinate 81,293 of NW_024525023.1, read as the reverse complement.
AGTATCTACAAACTTTTACTATAAATGGATTGTAAATGAACAGTTTGCTACGAGAGGCGGAGCTCTGACAAGTGTCAGCTGCTTCTTAATTCTGCAGTTTTAGTCATTTCAGGATCATCAAAAGTTCAATAAACACTAATAAGTAGTTCAGCACTAAAGAGTACCTGAAAATCCAAACAGTGCCACTTTCTGTCTTGATAAAGATTGATATAACTTTCCTTGGAAAACCCTTAAAGACAGTTTTTTTCCTAGTTTCTCCATTGTTTCCTCATTCTTTGAAGTAGATCTGGTAAATCTCAAAGGGTTTGGGTTTTTTTCAATTTCTGTGAGTATTTGGTTTCTTTTACAGTCAGGAGGTTATAAGAGAAAAAACTAAAACTTACAAAGAGGAGAAAAACAACTCAAGTAATATTTTCCAAGATTGACGTGGAAAGGCAACATTTGGGTATAGAAAGGGTTAGGGTTTTTTCATAATTTCTGTTCCTAATTTCTTCAAGCCTTCTTTTAAAAAATAAGTACATAAAAATTACATGTCTACTAAATGTCAGTGTAAATTGTTTTTGTTTCAGCACAAACAAGATTTAAAGAGTGAAAAAATAGTAAGCATATACATCCAAGTTAAATAAGGACCTTCGAAATTACTATACTAAAATTCACAATACAACTACATTGCTTCATTTGTTGTTTGCAGTTTTTCTGTTCTCCCTCAGGAATTTCATGCCTATGCTTTTAAATGCTAATGTAGGTGTCTTCCTTATATACGTAACCTGTTATTTAATCTTGTAGTTCAAAGTTTTTTACTTTGTCTGTACTACCAAGGTTATGCATAACAGAAGTGAAAAATCTGATTAATACTGTGATCAAGAATCTGTACTAATATCTGCTATCCAGAGAAGCCATAGGTTATTTCCAAGCTGATGTCATTTGTAGGAAAAAAAAAAAAAAAGCATTTTGAAGTCCTGACATGATTGGGAAATTTATAATTTAAAATGCATCCTCCATGTTAAGATTTTTATTCTGTGTCCCCTTTTGCCACCTTCATTTTGTGAAATACTTCAGGAGCCTCATGATAGGCACGGAATAAGCAAAAGGTCAAAATTGTCACATAAAAATGAGTTTACACTTCAGAGGTTTACACTTAGGAGAGGTGAATCAAAACCACATATGTGTATTGCCCATCTAAACAGAAATTATTGCTGTCCTGATATTCATCCACAGTACTCATTTGTGCCGTGAAAAATTTGCCTTCCACAGTATGTGGTCCCCCAGCTCAGAGGGCTCTTTAGAGAGGCCAAAGCAAGGCTGTACCTGAGCTGAGGATCCCAGCTCAGCCAGGGAGAGAAGGTTTGGGGCTGATCTTAGACAGAGCTCCTGGAACCACAAGTGTGGGTGGAAGCCCCAGGTGAGGCTGGTCAGGGGCTTATGGCTTATTAGTGTACATAAGGCCCTGATAATGGTGAGATAGAAGAAACACAGCAGTGCCAGGCTATGGGTTCTTGGTTTTACCAGTACATAAATACAAGCTAAATATTGGCATGATTGTCCCCAGCCAGAGCAAGACAGAAACAGTCAATTCTAACCAAATAGCCACAGAAAGCACAAAAAACAGCTCTTAAATTCAAGACTAATACTTCTATATGCAGCAACTTTTGGTTTGTCTATCAAAAGCTGTATCACAGAACCACAGAAACCAGGAGGAATAGGTTTAAAAACACCATCTAGTGTATTCACCTGTTCCAATTGCTGTAGAACTGCTGCTAGTCCTAAAAGCTGATCTGAAAAATCTCAGGTAATGGCTTTATATAAGGCATAAGCCTAAGATACATGCCCTGCTGGAAATTATTTAGGGTTTTGTGTAGGCTTCTTAATTCAAAGACTTTATGTCAGAGTCTATTATTTCTTCTACCTCAGAGTCTATTATTTCTTATCCTAACAATCAAGAACAGAGAGAACAGATTATTTTTTTCCTCTTTCTTCTGGTTTTCAAAACTGATAAATTGCTACCTCTCTCATTTCCTTCCTGACTAAACAACTCCAGATCCTTCAAGATTTCCTTGTAGGTCACATGTTTTAGGAGGTCAACTATTCTTGCTGTTTGTTTTAAAATCTTCTCCAATTGTTCTGTATTGCTCAAGTAGCATGAGGATTGAAAGAAATACTCTGGTTGATGAACACATGGTAAATACACCAGAAAGTTGACCTTCAAGGCACAACCTGGCATTTGTCTTTATTGCATAGCACCCTTTTCAAAATTTTTTTGCAAGTTTACCAGGAACACTTTGAGTTTTAATGCTATCTTCTAGTGTCATTCATGTCATCTGTAAATATAAGTCATGCTCCCTATTACTTCATCATGGACACTAATGAAAATTTATTCTCCTCTTCTGGTGAGGAATCATGAATTGATACTCTGTAAGAACAGTTTTCCAACCAGTTTTGCACTCTACAGCAATTTAATCTAGATAATTTTTCTACAGTTTACTTATGGCAAAGTCATGTAAGAAAGTGTAAAAAGATGTAAAATCAAGAATCTTTCCTAGCACAAGACCAAGTTCATCTTCATAAATAAAACTGCTGGATTCATTTTGTCTTTAATTAATCTATACTTGTAGGGGTTTGTAAATTCCTTGTTTCATTATTTGTCTCAGTATTTTTTGGTAATAAAAGATAAGTGTCTATAATTCCCTAGATTCCCTTTGTGATGTGCCTGCCCTCCTGCAGACTTCTTTAGTATCACCTGTTTTCTCAAGGTTTACAAAGAGAGCTATGAATGATTTTAACCCCATATCAAGCTTGCTGTCTCATTTCAAATAGCTGCCCCAGGCACAAATCAGCTCCAACAAAACCTGCCTGTAGACCCCATCACTCCCTTTTGCCACCATTTGCACTTCCAGGGGTGTGGAGTAGGGGGTGATCCCCTGCATGACTCTCCTGTAGACCACACACTGACATTTTCCCAGATACTAAATCCCATGGATAGTTGACAGAAGACGAAGGCAACACTTCCTAAAGAACAGGGCCCTTAAAGGAGTTGTGTTTGTTCTTTCAAAAGCAAAGTATTTTTTGTGTTATTGCCTCATTCCTTTTCGACTCTTTTCCAGCACAACTAGGTGTGGCAGATCTAGCAGCTGTTGTCAGAAGTATCTCATCCACTGTCTTCAAGAAAAAGTTAAAGGAAGTCAGTCATCCTCCTTATTGTATTCACTGAGATCACTGAAATACTTTCCTTCCTGAAAGAAACGCAGTCTCTGCAGGGAATGAAAACAGCCTGCCCTGAGGTAACATAGGTTAAACCCATATGCCATAGTTTTAGATGTCCATTTTCTAGCCAAATATTTGGTTTTTTGGAGGAACAAAATAAAGCAAATACATCTTTAGCAAGCAACAGTAATCTAAACCAAAGTATTATCACCTATATATTATTGTTATCACCTATGCAAAAGTCTTTTGAAAGCCAAGGACGAACAATTATTGTCGCTGGTTTTTTTCATTCCCAGCAGAGAGGTTAACATGCTCTACATGGAATAAAGTAAAAAACTTCTCAAGACAAACTGAGAAACTTGATGCTAATCTTTCTGCCATAACCTGGAATGTCATCAACAGATTTCCATCTCCAGGTTTAAAAAGTCACCTTGAAGTAAAGGTTGAGTTGAAATGTGCCTGGAATATTTTCACAGGAGAAACATCCTTTTGACCAGTTTATCAGCTATGTCTACAGTAAGAGCTTCCACATGCAAAGAGTCACCCTAGAAGTGTTTCAGCTGCACTTCAGGATGAGACCCAGTGTTTGGAGTGGGGGGAGGGTGTTGAGGAAAAGTAGATACAGAGAAAAAACAGGAAGCAAATGTGCTCTAACGCGCTTCAGTTCACTCATGGCTATCCAGATTTTCAGTTTGGTTTATCAATAGATTAAGATTGCAGCATACATGAGTTCATCGGCTCAGATTCAGCTTTTCAATGCAATTTCATCTGTTCTGCATTTAAGAAACACATTTTCTTTATCTGCTTTTAGCTTTTAGCTGTAATATCCTAATTTACTTCTTGGAACTAAAACAGCTCCATGTTAAAAGTGCTAGAATGTCAGTCACAAATGCTGCTTTAAACAGCACTTATCCTAATTTACTTCTTGGAACTAAAAGAACAGCTCCATGTTAAAGGTGCTAGAATGTCAGTCACAAATGCTGCTTTAAACAGCACTATTTTGATTGCTTTCTACTTCTCAATGTGTCTCCTCTAGTATTCATGTGTTTGTTAAATTCTGGAAATTCTTCAGAAGCCAGATTTTCAGAGACTGTTTTGACAGTCTTCACAGTCACTGAAATGTTGACAGCAGAGGGAACTAGATAGATAGAATCATAAAATCCTTTAGGTTGGAAAAGACTTCCAAAATCATTGAGTAAACCCAGGATTACCATGTTCACTGCTAATCCATGTCCTGGAGTGCCACATTTATGTGTCTTTCAAACATCTCTAGGGATGGTGACTTAAACACTCCTTCTAGTGCTTGATTTCTTCTTTCAGTGAAGAATGTTTTCCTAGAATGCAACCTAAATCTCTCCTGGCACAACTCTTGTCCTGTCACTTGTTTGCTGGGAAAAGAGCCCAATCCTCTCATGGCTATACCTTCCTGTCAGGGGGTTGCAGAGGTGAGAAGGTTTCCCTGGAGTCTCCTTTTCTCCAGGCTGAGTGCCCTTAGCTCCCTCAGCTGCTCCTCATCAGACTTGTGCTCCAGACCCTTTCCCAGTTCTGTTGCCCTTCTCTGGACACACTCTAGCCCCTCAATGACTTTCTTGTAGCGAGAGGCCCAAAACAGGATTCGAGATGTAGCCTCACCAGTGCCCAGCACAGAGGGACAATCACTGCCCTGGTCCTGCTGCCACACTATCACCGATACAGGCCAGGATGACATTGGGTACCTTGGCCACCTAAGCACACTTGGGCTCATGTTCAGCTGCTGTAACCAACACCCCCACGTCCTTTTCCTGCTTTCCAGCCACTCTGTCCTCAGCCTGTGGCACTGCCTGGGGTTCTTGTGACCTAAGGGCAGAATCCTGTAATTGGCCTGGTTGAACCTCAGACCACTGGCCTCAGCCCACTCATCCAGTCTGATCCCTCTGCAGACCCTTCCTGCCCTCCAGCAGATCAACACTCCTGCCCAGCTATGTGTCAGCTGCAAACTGGCTGAGGGTGCACTCAATTCCCTCATCCAAATCACTGATAAAGAGGTGAACCAGGGTTTTCCCCATTCCCAAGCCCTGGGGACACCAATTGTGACCAACAGCCAACTGGATTTATGTCCCTTCACCACCACTCTCTGGGCCTGGCCATCCAGACACTTTTTAACTCAGTGAAGAATACACCTGTCCAAGCCATAAGCAGCCCATTTCTCCAGGAGAATGCTGTGGGAAATGGTGTCAAAGGCTTTATTACAGTCCAGGTAAGACAACACCCTCATCCTTTCCTTCATTTACTAAGCAGGTCACCTTACCATAGGTGAATTGGTCAGGCAGGACCTGCCTTTCACAACAGTGCTGGCTGGGTCTGTTCTGCTGGCTGTCCTACACATGCTGTGTGATTGCACTCAAGACGGTCTGCTCCATGACCTTCCCCAGCACTGAGGTCAGGCTGACAACCCTGTAGTTGCCCCTGTACACCTTCTAGCCCTTCTTATCGAAAAGTGACATATTTGCCAGTTTCCAGTCAACTGAGACCTTTCTGGGTTAACCAGGACTGCTGGTAAATGACTGAAAGTGTCTTGGATAAAAAACTCAGGAAGCCAAGAGGGTGAGATGGAAAAGAGTTTTTCTTTATTGTTTCTGATGAAGATTTTTTTGAAAAGGAAAAGAAGGTATGGACAATGAGGAAAACAGTATGAAAGTAAGTCAATAATTACATGGAAAAGGTACCATGCGGGCCTGTAGACCAGGAGAAATGAAGGGAAGGCATCGCTTCATCCTCTCTGAGAGCAGAAGACAGGTTTGGGAGCACACTCTTCCCCTATGGCTGGTAAGAACCCTGAGTAATTTCACATTAAAACACAAAGTTTCAGCGTGAAGGGTGTGTTATGGATTGACTTTGGTACAGTGCTAGTGCTCTTATGAAAGGTGTATTTTCTAAAATGGTTGTTGTGAGATGTGACTCAGGAACAGAACAAAGCAGGCTCTAACTTGGGAATGGAGGGAAAAGACAACACTTTATTAATTTATACAGACACGAAAAGGAAGGGGAAAATTACACACACACAACAATTTACAATAGAACACTTTCGAAACACTCTTCTTCTTCTCTCTAGTCTTTTAATATTTAAATCTCTTCTAACATATTAATACTCAATTTAATACTTTCTTTTTACACAAGTACTCCCTAGTCTATTAGGAGAGAGGAGCTTCTTTCTTCTACTATGGGCCTCCCCAGGAAACACAGTAGAACTTCTGTGCTTTCATGTCACACACGGCAGCTGCTCGAAGAGAAATTTGTTATGGTGACTATCTTCTTTTTATGTCTAGTGCTCTCACTACTGTTTATGGATCTAAATTACTCTTTGGGTTCTTTTTTAAGAATGTTTTTTGCCTAGTTCTAATACGTGGCCGCCTCCCACCATTTGGGACTCTTGTCCCCTCTATTTCAGTTTCTTGGGGCTTGGGGCTCAGGAACGGAGATTTTTCGTTGAAGGCTGAGAGTTTTAACACACCCTCCCTCTCAGTCTCTGTTCTTTTGGCTTTTCTTCGCGGCTTTATCATTCTTGGCTTCTGGCCAGCCGCCTCTCCCAAGGTGCAGTCTCTGCATTAACGGAAGAACTTGGCTTTGCCTGTGGCTATGTTAGAGGAAAAGTCCGGCTTAAAGCCACTCTAATTATCTCTTCTATTTCGGGTGCTCTATTTGTTGGCATTCTTTTACTTACTCAAACTTTTTCATCTTTCTCTTCTTCTATTCTTTCTCAATTTTTAGCTGAGGAGGATCAGTGTTTTTACAGCTTCTATTGTTTTAATACTAAAAGGGTTAAAAGCACAGCTTGTCTTGGCAGCGGCTGGGCACCTTGCCCACCCTTTCTCTTCCCGACCGCTTTATCTTTCTTTTTGGGGGGCTGCCTAAACTATCTCAGGAACTCCTCTACCCCTGCATTTGGCAAGCGGCTCCGGCTTTTTTTCTCTCAGGCTGCATGGGCCCCCACCCCTTCCACTCAGACACAGCTGGGGGGGGGAGAGGTCTGATCTGCTCACCTGCTGGACTCTAAAGAGGAAGTCTCTCTGGGAGTGCTCTGCTTTTAACCCTTGTGTGTTCTCAGAGGCGTATCCAAGTCCCCAGTGGCCACACTAGGTGCTAATTTGAAATTTGGCTACTGATTGGTTTGACCATAACTTCCCAAAACTTTACTTCTGGGTCAAACCATGACAAGGTGTAAAAGTGAGAGGTTTTAGATTTTCCTTGTAGCATTCCCAAAAGCACTGTCAAACCATCCCCACACCAGTGAGATTCTCAGCTTAAAATGACCACAGGGCACTACAAAAATCAGATTCATTTCTTGAACAGAAACATGAAGTGACAATTGTGTAAAACTCCATGTTCTTTCACTTTCAACTAGTTTTTCATTCTGAGACCTGATTTTTAATTTTGAATAAAAGATATTACTTGAGTTCCAAATTTAATTAAAATTAAAAAAAAAAAATCCCAGATGAGATTTTCTACTTCAAACAGAGAAATCTGTCTCCACATCATTTTTCTAGCTGTTGAGATGTTGGAAAATTAAAAATAAGTAACAGCTGCATATGACAAAAAATAAGATTACACAAGATTTTCTATTTAATTTAACAGTATGTTTCCACAGTGTCTCTGAGTAAGTGCCTGTATCATACTAAGGTATATATACCTATCATATATATATATATATAAACTCTTTGTTCTTAGAAATAGTTCATATTTTCTGTCTTCATATATTTGGATCCAGCTTTTTCCAAAGTCACAGTGAAGCAAGTGAGAGTCTACAGCAGATACAACATTATGATATATATATAGGAACGGCATGAATAAATCCACTTATTCTCTCCAGTCAATCTTCATTAATTTTACATAATATTCAGACAAAATAAAACCTGCTATTCTTATGGTATATGTCCCATCAGCTTCAGTATTAAGATCACAAGACACTAGTTAATATGGGTTTGAATAACTAACTAGTTTTAGGAATCCATTAAACTAATGAGTAACTACTGCTTGTTGTTAATGCCAAGTTATACCCTGCAAGAAAATGGGCTTCCTACTCCGTCAGTGTTAAATTTAATTATATACTCCAGATGATAATATGTTTCTTTCTATTTAGCTTTATTTTATAGTTTCTTAGCAAATCTGTTCCAAAGGAAAAGTCTGGAAAACTCATACTGCTTTAAAAAAATAAGTAGGAACATGTATGCCAATGCAAAAGTTTTATTGTTGTGGTTTTAAATTAAATATCACTCATGTGTTTGATATTTAATGGACAAATTACCTTTCTTAGCAGCCTATCCCCCAGAAGGAACTGAGAATCCCAGATTTTCATTGATGTAATTGACTGGAAAGAAGCATCTTTTCTTTTTTGAGTTCTTCTAGGTCACCCTACTCCACAAGTTAATCTCTTCACTGTCGTGACCAGTGGCAGAACTCAAAGAAATTGCTAGAGCTGAGTCAGGGAAGGTTTAGGTTGGATATGAGGAAAAGGTTCTTCACCCAGAGGATGGTTGGCACTGGAACTGGCTTCTCAGGGAAATGGTCACAGTACCAAACCTGACAAAGTTCCAGAAGTGTTTGGACAACACTGTTGGGCACATGGTGGGATGCTTGGGGTAACCTGTGTAGAGCCAGGAGTCAGACTCGATGATCCTGATGGGCCCCTTCTAACTCAGAATATTCTCTGATTCTTTGATTGTGACTTTTGCTGCAATCCAAGTTAGATTTTTCTTTAAAAAATAATTACTTATTTTCCCTGTGCATGTGCATGTCTCAGAAGTCAGTCAGAACATAGAAATTTTGTTTCATAGAAAAAAAATGTTGTGGCTAAAACACAGTTCTGTTTTTAAAAATCTGATAAAACTGAGTGGCAGTTTGAAAGAGGGGAGCAACAGAGTCTTTCAGGAGAGTGCAATGCCAGAAACATTCAAGTGGTGCAACTGCTTTCATAGCACAGTGCTCTGAGCTGTGAGGTATGGAGTAACCTTTGTTTACAGCTCAGAGTGTAAGGAAAAGTATTCCCTGCACTCAAATACCCATGTGTATTGTCTTACTTATTTTACCAGGCAGTAGGAATGCAACATCAGAGGAGGTCCTTAGTGGCACATCTAAATAAAGGTATAATGTGTACTTCTGCAAAGCTGTGGGTAGATTCCTTCCCTATCCACCTTTTTATGTCTATGGCATTGCTAGATTATGGCAATGCCATAGGTTATGATCTAGATTAGATTAGATCTAGATTATGGATCCAGTCTACTAACTCCAAACAAATCTGATCATCTGAATATGGCAAGCCTTTAAGGGCTCAAATATGGGTGTCATAATTTGGACTTCTGCATATAAACATCCACAGAAAGTTTTGATGTTTAGATCAAGATAAATGTTCTTGCATTGCACTCTGTAAATAAGAAACTAATCAGTTAACTGCAATCACTGCCTGTCCAGAAAGCCCTCACTGTGCCAGAAGATGTACAGCCTCTCTCCTTATTTACAGCCTTTGGCAAATAGAGGTCATTACAGGTACATTTACTCAGATGATTTTTTGAGCCACCTGTAGATAAAACCGCAAATTGATAAAGTCCATGTAGTAGCTTTCATAAATGGATTTCAGACATTTTCTTTACTTTTTAACTGTGGAATCTTAGAGACTTATTTGGATCATGTTACAGCAAATTCATATATTCATCTGCAACACCATATGTTTAAAATAAATCAATTTTGTTAACACACACCTGAAATATTTTAGAATAACTCTACAAAAAACTTTGGAATTGTGTTTATGTTGCTAAAGTTGGTAATCAACACTGGATCTCAATTACTAGACCTATATAATCCCCTGCTTCAGGACAATGCTGAGATTAATGCACTTCCTTGGGCTCTTCTGATCAATCTATGACTTAACCTGGGCTCCAGGAATAGGATTTGTCAGAAAAAAATGTAGTGTCCAGCATAAGCAGACCTGAGCATCTGAGATAAATGTATAGGTTTTCTGCATAGGCATGGAGATAAATAGGTCTTCTAGATTACAAGTCATCTCCATCTAAAGTAGAAATCTAAACCAGGCCAGATGAACTGTGTCCAAAAAAAGTATGTTTCTTCCCAGTTACAGACTGTACAGAGCATCTAACAGGGACACAGACATCAATATCATTACAGTTCATCTCATGAGATTGATCCCTTGTCAACGACCTCAACCTGCTTGCATTCAAGCCCAAAGGGACTTCAGAATCACCCTGTTCCTATACAAAGTCCCAAGTCCATTAAAATTATTGTCCCTGGAACACTGCTGGCAACAAAGGACTCCATTAACCTACTTTTCACCTGCATATGCAGTAAATCTTGAGCAAGAACTGACCTTTTCCATGCATCCAGACCTGCTCAGTTCTAGTTTTCATAGGAAACAGTTAAACTTTGCCCTAGGCGTTTCTTACTGGGATTTTGAAATATCCTGTAGCCTCTGTTGGCAAACATCTGGAAATTTGTGAGGTCACCATGTGCTGCAATAGGACAAATGAATTACTATACAAATGACTATAAATTGCTTAAACTAGTAAAATTAGGCCAGTAAATGTAAAATAAAGCCTTGTACCTCTAGTATGACATACAGGAGACAAAAATACATGCATCTGGACAAGCTAGCTTTTAGAGTTCATTTTTAAATGTCTGGCTTTTTCAAAAATAAAGCATCCAAGTGCCCAGGCAATATGCACTAAAGTCCATGCAATATGATAAATGGTGTGTCTGTAAGTAAATGAACACACATCCTTACACAGGATTAAAATAAAATCTAAAACAAGAATGATTGTGTAAGTTTATGAATAAGTGAAAGTACACAAAGTGAGGCATATGTAAACTTATCTTGTTTTATATGAATCATTCTTGACATATGACTGCAACGGCAGCCTTCATTAGAAAGGGCAACAGCAAAAACTTCTAAGAAATGAAGTAGGAATGCTTCCTAACGTTCAGTGGTTTGGCATTCTTTGTTTGAGAAGGTGAAGAAGTCATAAACAGAGCCTGCATGCATTTCATGAATCACTTCAGAAATTCAAATTTTGTGCATGAGGCTATGTCACTTTAAAAAGAGGATATCTATGTGGAGGGGAAGAAAATACTAGACATACATCTCGTTATTAGTTTTGGGCTGTCCTTTATAAATGTTGATCTTTCAAAGGCTGAAATTTCAGATAAATATGTAGCATTTAATACCTGAACATTTTCTTTTTATGCTAGAATGTAGGTACACCCTATAGAAAGGGATTTTAGGATCTTGGGCAAGAAGTGTATGTGCATATCGGTGAGTTGTAACCTTGTACATTTTCTGGAATCATAAATTAATTTACAGATCTACTGATCCTTCATCTGATATCTAATTTTTTCTGAAAATCATTCATCAACACATTTAGCATTGTGAGAAGTGCTCACAGTTATCTGAGGACCTACAGCAAAGGCCACCATGGGCTGGGGCGGAGACGAAAGAGATAAATCCATGTTAATGCACACACTTACAATGATTACATTCAACCTGCAAGGGCAGACTGAGCAAGATCTTTGCATGTCCTAGGAGGAATGGAATTTGCTTGCAACCAGTTTCTTCATCTCAAACTATCTACCTTCGGTTTAAAGGGTTTTACAGCTACTAATCGGTCTCATCTCTCCCAACTAGATCACCTCTTTCCATCTCACCAGCTCTGCCTTGGCAGCAAACTTTCTGGCCAAATAAATGGTTTTTTGCATGCTTAAAACTGGAAATTCATACCAATTTATCACACAATTTATCTCTTTGTAGCATCCAATGCACAGCAACACAGCTGTCTGATGTTTTAAATTATTAGAAGGGACTATGTCCCACAAAGTTTCACTTGTGCGTAGTAGCTGATAGCTACTGCATGGAGCTGAAATGACAGAGGTAAATGTTCTGGCTGATACCAGATCTTCCTTGTTCTGCTCTGACACCTGTTCTTCCTGCAGGATAGGAGCATGCAGGGTAAAGGAGCACAAGCTAAAAGAATGAGGCTCTGCTGTGGCTACATTTCACTGGGCAGAGCACAACACTGAAGTGTTGGGTTATTGGGTGTTTTCCTTAGCAAACTCAGACTCAAGAATTCTATAGTAACATCATAGTTGCAGTTTTCATTCAGGGGAGCTTGCAAGCCTTCATGGCTGCACACAAAGAAAGTGAAAAAATTATCCTAAAATGGAGAATACATGAAGGAACAGGAAAAAAAAAATGGTTTACCAATTCTAAGTGAATATGCTGGCATCTTACTTCTGACCAAAGCTTTTGCACTTGGAGACATCACAAGCAGCTGGTCAAGAATCCAGCAACATAGTGCAATTTTATGATAACCATAGGCCTCATGGAAACATTTCTGTTTCAAAAGACTTTTACTAAGTAGGGAGAAGCATTTTCCCTGGTTTCCTGCCACCTCATCTCTCTCAGTGAGCTCTGCTCACTGAGGCTTCTGGCCCCAGACTATTACTTCTCTTCCATTAGGACTGCCTCAGGACCAAACTGCCCTGAATTAAAGCCTCAGGACCAAACTGCCCTGAGTTATAGGACTTTTAAGATGCCTTAGCAAAAACTCCAGCAGTTCTGGAGGAGCTGGAACCTTGGTCCCTGCTGTGCCCCACTATGCAGGGTTTTATGGAGTCTCTTCTGAAGCCAGCCATTCTCCTGGGCTTCACACTTCATATCAGGGATCAACTCCTGTGTGCCAGAGATTCTCTGGATTGAAATACCTGCCCACAATTTGATGTCTGCTTCTAGAGCCACTGATTTGCCTAGACCTCCAACTGCATCACATTTGAGGAATCTCACTTCCACTTCACTTTCATGCAGCGACTTATGTGTCCAGGTTAGCCATTCTTAGGCAGAGGTAGCTTGAAATACTGGAATATTCATAGAACTACAACCTACATGGAAATAGATAGATTGATGTTTATTAATACACCTTACTAACATTTAAAGAGAAAGTACAATTGTGGTACAATTTATAAAGTTATTCCACTTTCCTAGGAACACAGAAAAACATAAAATACATATAAACAAGTAATTTTTTGTTCAACATCCCTCTCTCTCTCTGACACAAAAATATTTACTACCATATTACCAGGCAATCTTTTTTCTTTCATTAATCTCATGTCTCTGTAGTACCAACCAATGTTGTCATTAAGGGTATCCTGGGAAGGAAATATTCATCATGAAGAAAAAAAGCACAAAATCCCATGTACTTTACAGAAAGAAAAATCATTGATTGAAGACTGACTTCTTCAGAAATTTTTGAACTTTTGTATAGCTTGTAAAAATTCCCCACCCACATTATTGTCTTTGAAGATCTCACAGAGCTGCTCCTTTCATTTCTTGCCATAAAACTGTCAGCTGAGTGTTTCATGGTGTGATACAGCTCTCTATCATACAGGAAATTGACCTAAGTCATTTCCTGTAATAAACTTTATTGATGTTTATTAATACACCTTACTAACATTTAAAGAGAAAGTACAATTTATAAAGTTATTCCACTTTTCTAGGAACACAGAAAAGCATAAAATACATATAAACATGTAATTTTTTGTTCAACATCTCTCTCTCTCTCTGACACAAAAATACTTACTACCATATTACCAGGCAATTTTTTTTCTTTCATTAATCTCATGTCTCTGTAGTACCAACCAATGTTGTCATTAAGGGTATCCTGGGAAGGAAATATTCATCATGAAGAAAAAAAGCACAAAATCCCATGTACTTTACAGAAAGAAAAATCATTGATTGAAGACTGACTTCTTCAGAAATTTTTGAACTTTTGTATAGCTTGTAAAAATTCCCCACCCACATTATTGTCTTTGAAGATCTCACAGAGCTGCTCCTTTCATTTCTTGCCATAAAACTGTCAGCTGAGTGTTTCAGGGTGTGATACAGCTCTCTATCGTACAGGAAATTGACCTAAGTCATTTTCCTGTGAGTATAAAAGAAGGAAATAAATTCAATTAACCCTTTTAGTACATGTTATATTTACACACTTGTAACCTTGCATGTCTTACAACAAAGAAAAACAGTCTCAGTGGGAAACAGCAGTGGCTGTGGTGAGGGTTTTTATCTTTATGAACTTGTTGTTCTACTCATTGGGTAATTTATTTATGCACAGAAAATATTTGTGGGTGTTTTCTTGTTCTTTACAACATTGCTTTTTCTAACAGCTACAAAATATTTTTGTCATACAAAACTTTGGCATACTCTCTCAGCCTAGAAAATTAGCATTTGTTTTTCTTCTTGATTTGGCAGCCTAGTATGTTCTAGTGTGTTGCTGAAAGAGAGCTGTGCCAAGAGCTCAGACTCAGCTCTAAGCTATCAACTCATGGTAGATATTTCTGATTGAGTTCTTGCTGAAGTTTTTTGCTGGATGATTAGAGATGGGCAAACTGCAAGAGTTAAGGAGCTGTGAATAAAACAATGCAAATTCATAATTTCTCTAAACAAAGAGAAATTCTGGAGCTGTAAGGATACCTTGCACTGTGGAATTTTTAATGATTCTTAATGTTCTGCAGATAATGGCTTGTCAAAGTAGACACTCACTTATAAGTATCCTGATTTTCCACATGGATAAAATTTGTGGTACAAAGTGGAGAAGACAGAGCAAAGGTCCTTAGCTTACACCATAACAAGAGGTGAGCAGTGATCATAAACTCAAGATTCAAAACCCAAAATATGTACTATTAACTTCATCGCTTGTCAAAGTAGACACTCACTTATAAGTATCCTAATTTTCCACATGGATAAAATTTGTGGTACAAAGTGGAGAAGACAGGGCAAAGGTCCTTAGCTTACACCTCTTGTTAGAGGTGAGCAGTGATCATAAACTCAAGATTCAAAACCCAAAATATGTACCATTAACTTCATCTTCTATCAGAATGTTTTGTGTACTACCTGTGAGTTTTGCATTCTTTTCCAAGAAATCCTTTATCTGTGCTATATTCTACCTGAATTCTCCTGTTGGAACCACTGAATAGCACCAGGTTGGAAGGAAATTCAATTACAAGCTCAACCTCATCTTGCTGCATCTGACCATAGGGCAAAGTGAGTAAACACAACCACCAAAAAGAACACAGATGCAGCTCAGGAAACAACAGTATGCAAATCATCTTTAAAGACAAAATAAGCAAAATTATTTCAGAGAAAGGATTTTTGACTTTCCAGTAGCACTCAGAAAAAGCTGCAGATAGCCCCTAAAATACTGCCAACTCTTCTCTTGTGAGGAAACAAGAGGCTCACCATTCTTTTGCTTTGTATTCAGTCTTACATTCTCATAACTTCTGAACTGCTGTTCTACTTCCCACACTTTTGCTGAGCATATGTGACCATGTACTTTTGGAATTTAATAATAGTATTTCATTAAGTTCAAACAGTTAGTGATTATTTTTGAAGGCAGGTGTCCCTTGGTCCAATTTCACATCTAAAACTACTTATCTGGGGAAAGGTGGGAACAAGAGAATACAGCATTTCTTTCACAGGACTAACCTGGCTTATGCAAAAAAACCCCACAATTACAACCCTCAGAAATATAATAAAACTTCTGAGAAAATAAATTCCACAGACTTGCAGTTTTCTTCAGCTTAAGTTATCAATAATCCATAGACATGTTCTTCTGATTCCCAAAAAATTAATTCTGACTTTTCAGAAGGAAATGAGAACTGTAGGATTTGATACCTGGTCTGCCCTTGGGGGCATCTACCTATGACCAACACATTTTTCTGTGTAACTTGTATAAAAATCATACAACTACTGTTCTGACTACTCAGGGTACTTATTCTCAAATGCCACACAAGGAAGGCATACAGCAGTAAATGGCCTACAGATGGAAGGAAGTTCCACAGCACTGAAGGCAGTCAGAGTTTTCTGGTTTCCCCATCTCAGTGAAAATACAAGTGCAACAGTTGGGCTAGGAGGAGAGAAAAAATTATTTTTTAGTTTTGGGTTGAAGCTTAGCTGTGATCCCTACTAAGACACATACCAGATGTTTTATCTTAGTGAGGTACCTAAGGGGTTGTGAAGGTCATTTCTCCAAGCTGGTGTCATGTTGTCCCATACCTACCAACACCAAGGGTAAAAAAAGCAATAGAAACATAAAACGTCCCTGCTTAAGGTTACATACATATTTTTGTGGTCACAGTTTGTACTACACACATTTTGGGGTGATTAACTTCCTCAGTCATATTTTCAATGCCTAATGCAATTGTAGACTACATTATACAGCTGAACAGGAAAGCTCCAATAAGTTCTTCATGAGAAGACAAATGGAAATTCAACTTTTCTGAACTCTGCTACAAAATCATCTTTCGCTATTTCATTACACAGGCAGCGCTTCCCTCTCCTCACTCCTTTTTCCTCCTGCCAAGCCCAGCAGGGATTTCTCTTCTACCTGTCCTATACTGTCCCTTCCTTCCTAGAAACAAAGTGGAGAAAGCATGGATGATAAACCAAATGAAAAATAAAGGACTGTGTCACAGTCTGCTAGAAATTAAAATCACTGAAAGCCTGGTTCTCCTTTAAGAATGAAAGGCTGTAATAAAGAAAACATCCAGAAACTATGCAAGCTCCAGCTGTAAGTTGAGGACTCTGTTAGGAAAAATGACATTAGGATATAAATGTAAACATTATTCTTCGATGTCTGGATACAATTCAAAGCACTTAAAAATTACACAGAGTATTTAGGCATTAAAAACCATCTTTTAAATTATACCTGAATACTATTCAGTCTCATTTAGACTTATCCAGGATGCATTAAAATGTATATTTTATGACCATAGCCAATTCTGCCATGTAAAGTTAATCTCAAAGGCAATTCACATTAACATCCATTTCCTTCCTGTATTAAAAACTGCTTACTAGTTCCAGTTTTCATTGCTTTCTGGGACTGAGTCTTTCCTTTAAAGAAGTAGAAGAAATCTGTTTTCCATAGGATCCACCTTTTCAAGCAGTTTTCTCCATCACTGCAATGTCTTTCCAGGGCTTGGGCATGGGGACTTTGGAGTCAATGTTCAAGTTCTGATGTCCAGTTTTTTCACTAGAACACCCTCCAAGCTGCACTCTACCATCTGCACCACCTACTTATTGTTCTGGTATGTGCTCCTGGATTCCTCACTGTCCATTTTGACATGAGTGGAGGAGGACCACAAGGTTTTCCTGAGCCTGCACATCTCCTGGGGCACTGACTCTAGCTCTAGGTCCTCAGAAAAGGCAAGTTCCAAGTAGGTCCTGAAGAGCATCTTCCTTTTGTGGTAGATTTAGAAAGCAGCATGTCCATTGCAAGAACAAGAAGATGGACAAGAAAGTGAAGGCACTGTACATCAGTTTTAAAGCTCCACCAGAAAAGGAAGATAGATCTGAGCAATCACAATCTGTCTTCTCTTTGGCTCATCAGTACAATTTCATTAACACAGTAGTAGGCACTTAAAGAGTAAATTGGGCAGAATTTTGGTGTCCACAAGAAAAACATATTTCCCTATAAAAGCAATTCATTTTACTTTAAGACCCAGGACTGCACAACTTGAAGTGCCAGAAACTGTGGCAAAGGAATACAGGAGAATGGGGAGAGATTATTTTAAAAAGCTTCAAACATCCATCTCAAATGTTTTAGACTACACAATGTGACAAGAACTGATTAAACTATATAGAATACTTTTTGGCTAACTGAAATGGTAACATTTAAGGAACTTTTGTTCAAAAATATCTTGTCTAATAAATGTCAAAATTTCCATTAAAATATTAAAAGGGTACCAAAAATAAAAATTTACAGGCAGCTTGTATTGCAAAGACAAGTTTTAGCAATTTTGAAATTTTCAATGGAAAAAGCCTCATTAAGGAACAAAACTTATTTCAAAGGGGAGAAGATAAGTCTGGACAGTCTGAAAAAAATTCCAGCCAATTAAAAGAGAAGCTTGCTACATGTAGATTTTTATTACCTTTCCCAGTGATCCATATTTTAAAGCTCTGCAGTTACTCATGAAGAAATTCTGTTTGAAAATGGTACTTCTGTCATTAAGCAACTTAAATTAAACCTAACATTTCCACCTCCTTCATTGCCTATTTTCTAATAGAGCCTAAATTATGATTTGCTCCTGTCTCTGGTAAGTTATTTTGAGCCTCAAGTGAAGTTAGTGCTGAGTGTTATGGGTCTGACCAATGCCATAGTCAGCTCAAACTCACCTTGAATCCCATAAGTTTTGGACTGGAGTCTATTCCTTGTATTAATATATTTCTCATAGAAGACAGGAAACCTAAGCATCTTTGCCCTGTCATCCAGGAGATTTATGTTTCTATGTAAGCTGGACAACTAGAAAGACTCCAGGACTTTTTTACTTTTTATTCCTGCAAGGTGATATTGCTTTGGGCCTCAGAGTAGCTACTGGAATCATATGAACACACCTGAAAATACAAATAGTGGTTATCCTCTCCCTGGAAATTATGCTGCACCATACTCAAGTGCAGAACCATGTTGATAATTGCTGAAAGGTGCAAAATAGAGTTTAGGGAGTGAAACCCAGAGGAGCAGGAAGAGAGCTTGGGACAGCCTCACAGCACCCCAGATCACAGAAATGCCACCAGACCACCTCACAGCATCTGTGGTCTGAGCATTTGGAGCTGCTTTTCTACCTGCCTTCACACAAATGCACATACAGAACCCTAAACAGTCTAACCCTAAGTAGGCATCAATACCTAGTTGACAGTTATCCTGCTAAATTACCTGTGCATATTGTTCTTAGCAACAATAGGATTTTATATGTTGTTAAATCCAAAATTATGTATCAATCAATGTATCAGGTGGTGTTTTCATGCATTTAAAATAATCCCTTAAAAATCTGGTCATTTTTTGAGCAGCAAAATGAACAAAATCTCATTGCCTATAGAATTGCAAAATTGTGATACTTAATAAGAGTTGAACTCCAATTACCATCCTTGCCACAAAAGGGAATTTTAATAATGTCTTTTCTAATCTCCACATTTGTTTTCACAGAAATTATAGGAACTTCATGTGCTCGAAATACCCCTTCATCACCAAATGCGTTCAAATTAATCCTATATTTCAAGTTATTAGAGAGGAGACCAACAGATATGCTCACAGACATACAAAATAATTCCTTAAGTCTCATCTCCTTAGGAATATAGGTTTTCAGTTTATACTGAAATCAAGAGAATCAAGCAAGTTTTAAAAAAAAGGAATATGTGATAAAAATTAAGAAATTGTCTTGTAATATGGTCAGGTTGGAGACAATCTCAGTGTCTAATCTCACACTTCCTTCCCATAAAATCTGGCCCCAAGTTTTGGCCCTACATCAAGTACCACATAGGAGAAGATCATTGGGAAACAGGACCAAGTAGCTCAGGATTTTTTCTTTTTCCTCAGTAAGTGCCCAAGAGAAATCCAGCCTTGTTTCAAGGCACAGGTGCAGGAAGAACACAGAGAGGTGTCTGCCACAGCCTCCCCACCTGTCCAGAGGCATGAGCACTAGAGCTCAACCCAACTGACCACCCTCCTCTCCTCCAGCAGTGTTCCCAAAGCAGGGGCCCTGGGAGACAAAATTGTTTGTGTTTCCAAGAGCTGCTTTGCCTGGGATGTGTCAGAGAAACATCACTGCTCCAGCCACAGCTTCAAACTCGTCTCTATAACCATGGAAACCAAACCCTATCCCATTGTTAATGAGCAATGAGATTCTGATGGAACCGTGAAAGTGCAGACCTGAGGACAAACACCAAAAACTTATGTGGGCTCACTGGAGAAAATTAAGACATTTGTAATCACACACATAAAACAAAGAGAATAACAGCATGTTTAAGCTGGGATTTGACGAAATTTTTTCCTTATATTTCAATGGTGTGTCAGGGAAACATCACTGCTCCAGCCACAGCTTCAAACTTGTCTCTATAACCATGGAAGCCAAACCCTATCCCACTGTTAATGAGCAATGAGGTTCTGATGGAACTGTGGAAGTGCAGACCTGAGGACAAACACCAGAAACTTATGTGGGCTCACTGGAGAAAATTAAGACATTTGTAATCACACACATAAAGAGAATAACAGCATGTTTAAGATGGGATTTGACGAATTTTTTCCCTTATATATCAATGATTGGTAAATGGAATTATTGTATTTCAGCCATCTTAATGAGATCTGAAAGAAAATATTATTAAAAGCATCATAGAACTTCCAAAGCTCAAGGCAAAAAGATTCACAGTGAAAATGCATTCATTTTGAAAAGATACAAAGCTCAGTGTCTGAGAAAAATCAGGCAGTAGTCGCCACCATTTTTGCTGCTGCAAATTAAAATAAACTGGAATTTTCAGGGAATATGTTCAGAACTTAAGGACTGTATGATACTGTATCTCCTGTCCATTTAAACCAACCTGTCTTTCCAGTCATCTGCAGTTGTCTTTCAATGGTGTTAAAAAATGCTATATAATTTTAGTAACAGGTTTCCACAACCCACTGGTTTACAGTCCTCCACATACACCCTAACTTCACTAAAGTATATCCCTGGTTTTAGAGGTTTTGCAGCTGTTCCAGCTACAGCTGTCCAGTATCTCTGAACATTTCTTGAGTTGTTTTTGGGTTTTTTCCTAGATCTGCCAGGGTTAATTGTTACACAAAAAGTCCACGCAGCACAGCCTGGATGTAAAAGGAATACAGAGAAAAGTAGGAAACACCTCACCACAGTGAACTCCCTCTTCAGTCAGAAGATACTGGCATGAACTCTCTCCCTCACACAACATACCCGCAACTTGTTTAAGTGTACCAGCACCACTAAACAATCATTTGCATAAGGAATACAGAGAAAAGTAGGAAACACCTCACCACAGTGAACTCCCTCTTCAGTCAGAAGATACTGGCATGAACTCTCTCCCTCACGCAACATACCCGCAACCTGTTTAAGTGTACCAGCACCACTAAATAATCATTTGCATTTATTATTATTATTATTATTATTACTCAATTCAAAGGCTGATGTCAAGATGTCTGAGGCAAAGAAAGTACATGGTGCATTTTTAAAAAGTCCTCAGTTTGATTGGAGTTTTCTGTTTTCCTTGGGGTTTTTTCCCTTTTTTTTTTTTTTTTTTTTTTTTTTTTTTTTTTTTAAGCTCTGTTCTAAGAAAAGGAAAGCGGGGGATTTACTAAAAGCAGGGCAAGTCGGTTAGTTATGAGTCACCTTCATGACTTATAAAGGGTCTCAAGTTGTTTGGAGCGGGCTTTCTTCACCTAAGTCATGCTGAAGGGATATCAGGAGCCAGCCAGACCAACACCTCTGTGGCATCTGCAGTTACTGTCTTGCCTGCAGCTTGCCAGAGGCATTTTGAAGTGTGGAAAACTAACTGTGTGACTATTTAAATTTTGACCAAAGAAGTAGTTTTGTATAATGTGTCAAGTTTTTGTCCTTATTTCATAAATAAGCAGCAGAGAAATGCCTTCTTTAAAATACACCCATTAGACTTGCATCATTTACTATGGTTTGTTTTAATTCTTTTTAAAATTAACATTATTCAAATGCCTGTATGAGAACTCAACATGGCTTTCTTGAAATCCCTAATCATATCCACAAAACAGGATCTCCATGCTCATAATTAATACCTGTCTGGTGAAAACTCTAAGGTTTTATTTGATGATAAAAATTTTATCTGGATTAATTTCATTTGGCAGAAAATATATAGGATCAATAATTTATTCTACTGGTTTTTCAATATGGCAATTCTTAATCTACACAGGAGTAAGCAAAGTAGTTGAAAGTTAGTAGTTAAAAAACAGATTATCCAGCTACTGAACCTGCTAGCCGTTGCACTGCTCCTTTTGTTCTGAGGTCAATAGTTTACAAGACCATACAACATGGAATAGAATTTCTACAGCATTTCAATTGCCTGCTTGGAAGAGTTTCATGATGATGCATCTGCAGTTACTGTCTTGCCTGCAGCTTGCCAGAGGCATTTTGAGGTGTGGAAAACTAACTGTGTGACTATTTAAATTTTGACCAAAGAAGTAGTTTTGGATAATGTGTCAAGTTTTTTGTCCTTATTTCATAAATAAGCAGCAGAGAAATGCCTTCTTTAAAATATACCCATTAGACTTGCATCATTTACTATGGTTTATTATGGTTTTAATTCTTTTCAAAATTAACATTATTCAAATGCCTATATGAGAACTCAACACGGCTTTCTTGAAATCCCTAATCATATCCACAAAACAGGATCTCCATGCTCATAATTAATACCTGTCTGGTGAAAACTCTAAGGTTTTATTTGATGATAAAAATTTTATCTGGATTCAAATTTTGGCAGAAAATATATAGGATCAATAATTTATTCTACTGGTTTTTCAATATGGAAATTCTTAATTTACACAGGAGTAAGCAAAGTAGTTGAAAGTTAGTATTTAAAAAACAGATTATCCAGCTACTGAACCACAAAGTAGAGGCATGTTTTATTATACAGGAATATTTTTGGCAGACTAAAGCTTTTTCTATCTACCTGCATATCTTTGGAGCTCTTCCAGTATTTTAAAAACCTGAATTCAATATTTTTTTAATGTTTTTAAAAGAATAGTTTTACTTTCTGGGAAATTAGATTAAAAGACTTTAAAACCTCCTGAAAATGTAAACAGAGTATCTGAAAATGGATGGTTGTATGCTGTTCATATGTAACAGCATTTTGTAGGTGATTAAAATATTCATAGAATTGTTAATTGTATTAACTCTAATTCTTTTTCAGTCAAAATTAGATTTCTGCTATTCAAAGCTAAAAACACCTCTGAAACTGGTACATTCCATTTTGGCCTTATTTTTTTACAAAAAATGGGTTTTTCCATGACTGCAGAACAATAAAGATTCAAAAGACACTCTCACACTATCAAAGCGTCAGGCTTGGGGTCTATCACAGTCCAATTCTTCCAACATGACTGTGAGTTTACATGCTTACACATGAGCACTGCAGATTTCTAGCCTTTGTGAACTGCCTTTCCTCCCACCAGAAAAGCACTTGGTAGATGTGACAGCACAACCCTAAACATCAGCAGATCAGGCTTCCCAAAAGGCTAGTTCTAAATTATTTTTGCTGTTTGGAGAACACCTTTCATCTTTCTAAACTGGCTACTGAATTTTGCAGAGTTGGCACTACTTTCCTAAGCTGCACATGCTTTTCATTTAAAAAAAAAAAATTTATATTGGGATGTACTACCAAAGCTTGCATGTCAAAAAAAAAAAAAATTATATTGGGATGTATTGGGACTACCAAAGCTTGCATGTCTTCTTCCTATCAACTCAGCAACAAAAAGTTGGATTTTATTCCAGATTGTGACAAAGAAGCCCATCCAGTTGGGCAATAAGTAAATAAGAATTTGGTCATTGGAACTAGAGAGGCAAAACTGGCTAAATTCACATAACCTGATTAATGAGCTAGATGCTTCTAATCCTTCAGTGGACTACCATAAGTCCCCTCAGAACCTTCAGGTACCATACAGAAATGTCCAAATGTACAGGTGGGATTTGTCACAGTTTAAGTACTTTGAACTATACTTTTGATGATACTTCTAAAGGGAATTGGACTTTAATTGGACAGCTTCCATGGAGGCAGTAGCAGTGAAAGCAGATATGAAGTCTGAAAATGAAAATAAAACACACACCTATCTGACGTCACTGCAGCAGATGAAGGAACAGAGAAGCAGATGAGAGGATGGGACCTAATGACCAGAGATCAGCAGGTAAGATAGGAAGGATACATGTTTTATTCTGATTACAGGGGAAGAAAGACAGTGCTGGAAAGGGGAAGAGGAAAGTCACACCAGATCTTCTGTGTTTTTTCTTTATTAATGTTGCAAGGGAAATAACAGGGGATTTTATTTCATTATATTTAAACCTGAGGAGATAGTCACTGTTTCCACTGATGTCAAGGCCACATTTTTAGAGCTGTTTGAGAAGACAGCAGGGAGCAATACAGGTATTTGTTCATGTAAAGGAAACCTGACAGCTGTACAAAAGGCTGTTACAAAGGTTCAGCAAGAGGAAACACATGTCATTTCTCACCACTTCCTGATAAAACATGATTTGTATTTCTGCCTTTAGCACACAGAACCCAAAAATACGAATGGGAATAAAGACTCCTGCCTCCACCTTCAAGTTCTTTGTTAAAGACTCATTAGAGCTAGGACATTTTTTATTGTTGCTACTTTTTACTTTGGTGTAATGAAATTTTTTGAACGGTGTAGTTATCATGAGTATAAATACAAAGTTCTGCTCTTTTAAGCACTATCAGCAGCCTAGATGCCAGAAGACTGGCATGCACAACTTAGGCAAGCAGAATGAAATATCCATGCAGGAATTATACAACCAAAACAACACCTTCCATACCGAAAAGTAACATCATAGGCCCTCTCATGCAAACTTTTCTATTTCTGACTGCACATCCACAACTGTTTCAGGAAAATGAACCCCAAATATCCAACACAGTCACCATCAGGGGTCCTCCCTTTCTATGGCTCTCAACTGAGAATTCCGTTTAGCTACCAACAGAGCACATAACAAAAATGGAAACACAGGTAAAATGCTCTAATTTAAAGAAGGAAAACCTGTGCAAAATGGATTACTGACCTTCAAATGGACAGGTAAGGACACACCCTGGAATCTTCTTATCAATTCAGACTGGTCAGTCTGAAGATTATGGGCTGCTGTTATCTCATACTGGAAACAGAAACTTGTTCTTGGAATATGAGGACCTTCACTAACATCTACAAAGTCACCAAACCTGGGGGGATGAAAAAAACCCCAGCTTATATGTCATATATTTGGAGCAAAAAAAAACCAACCCAGCTTATATGTCAAATATATTTGGAGCAAAATACAAGGAGATTAGTTTTTATTTTTGATTAGCAAATTCCAATCAACAGAAAGAAAATCCACACAAATCCCAAACCAAATCTAAATGCATCTCCAGCTCAGCATTTTTAAGTTTCCTAAACTAAAAGTACAGGTCACACAATTTCCTTGAATGAACTCAGAAAATTTAAACCTCAAGTCCAGGAAAGGATCTTAGGTTTAAGAAGTCTTTGATTAGTTGGCTCTAAAACTGGCATAACTGTCATTCACCAGAAAAAGATTTGTCTCCAAGATCACCTGTTTTCCACAGTACAGTGTTTACAACCTGCACAGGTACTTCCCTTTCCAGTTCTTAGAAAAATGCAAATCAATTAAGAAAAGAGAGACAGCATAGTAGAGTAAAGAAATACTGAGAATGAACCTCTCCCAAAAAGCAATAGGTAAGCCCATTTTCCCCTTTATTGAGCAAATCAGAGTGGGAGGAAGGAAAGAATGACACAACATTGTTCTAAAATTTCAAGAACCACCACTGTAAAAACATCTGTTCCTTTCGACAGATGATGCTCCTTAAGGTAGAACAAAAACAAATTAGGAACTCTTTAGACATCTATACAACCGAATATCCTACAATAGCCTAAGACAGAGAATTGTCTGAGATACAAGCAATTATCCTGCCTCCAGACTAAGAACTCTCTATCTTACACTGTATCCCCAGGATGCTGTTCTGTTCTCATCTCCACCACTACAAAGCAGTAGATTGCAAGTTAGGAAGATCTTGACAACTTTGAAAGAAAAATCCATTATGCAATGCTAACTCTTGCTTTCAAACCAGTATTTGGTTTGTATTTTATTTAACCTGTCAAGCTCTAGAGATTTATTTCGTTTTCATGTAAAAGCACTGAAAACAGTAAGACTTCTCTGGCACTTACCACCATTACATAACAAGAAATAGAAACATACATTGTATCACAAAGTATCACAAAATAATGGCTATATTTAAAAAAACAAGCAAAGAAACCACACTAACAACTTTAGACACACCACAGACAGTAATGAATACAAGTGATCTTTAAATTTAAAACCATCCCAAGTAACTTGCTCTTCTCACTTGCAGAGAGTACTTGCAATATACTCAAATGTTCCAGTGAATCATTACAGAATGGGAGGGCAGTTTTGCTTACCTATGTAATGGTACAATTCCTTCCATATTCTGAGCAGCTTTTCTTTCTATCATCTCCATTTTGTATCTGGACAAGAAAAAAAATGTTTTAAAAATCCTCACCTTTAACACCTTGCTCTTATAAGAGCACTTCAGAAACTAATTTAATTCATTTAAAATTCCTAAAAATCATGCTTGTATTTATGTGAGCTTTGAGACTGGTTTAAATTCCTAATGAGAACACATATTGAGGTGCTTCATTAACAGACCTGTTAGTTAACCACAGTTCATGGAAAAATTACAGAGATTTTACTGAGCACTACTGAAAGGCACTTTACAAATAGTGCAATCATCAGGCACACTCAATATGGGATCCTGAGATAAGATGTTTGGGAATGGCTTAATGCTGTGCTGGGAGGCAGTTCAAACTGGACACCAGGAAGCATTTCCTTAGGAGATGGTGCTCAAACACTGAACAGGCTTCTTGGAGAAGAGGTCGATGTCCCAAGCCTGTCACTGATTAAGAGGCATCTGGGCAATGCCTTTAGTAACTTGCTGTAACTTGTCAGCCCCACATCAGTCAGGCAGCTGAACTTGGTGGTTGTTGTAGGTCCCTTCCTATTGAAACAACTATTCCAGTCTATTCTGTGCATATTTTACAGGAGGGCTATGCTCCCACAGCAGTTTTACTCAGAAAGATACAATGGACCTACTACTACAAATAAGAATTGTTCAGGTCACCTGTAAGACTAGAAAACACCATGACACCACTTAAACTGACCTGATGCAATGTGTAGCCCTTAACAGCTGGTACCTGCAATACAGGGAAGTGTCCTCTGTGCTTTCTATGCACAATATCTAAAGGTACCACCAAAAGTCAGCTCGCACCTGCTGTCAATGCAGCCAACAAAGTGGAGATGATGATCCCTATGTCACATTAAAATGACCTTCAGCATTAAGCTAAAAAAATTGCTATTTAATTCACAAAATTATAAATTATTTCTCATTTTCCCCTACATCTCTCCAACTGCCAAAAAGCTGTGGACCAGAAACATGGCTGAGGTATTTTTTTCAGCAAAGAAGGCAGGAGGTTTTGAACAAACCTTTTTTTCATAGCACAGACCAAAGTGTTTTATCCATTTTCCTCTGCACAATTCAAAAACTGCATTTCATTAAATCTTCATTTGAAGATACCAGAACATGAAAAATATACATTTCTTTAAATATGGAAGACTTTCAGAAAAGGCTACCATCTCAAGGCTAACCACCAGAGTTTCAATTTAATAGCAGTGGAATCCTGAAGCTCACTAGTGAACAAAAGAAGTCTCAGTCTTTCAGTTTGTCACAAAACTACATCGAGTAGAGGTGCCTGGTGTTGGCCTCTGAAGAGAACAACAAGAACTAAGTTGGTGTGAGTAAGTTGGTGGGAAGAGAATGGAGGCAGGCTCATTCCGAGCAGTGGGAGAAGTACCTTCTTACTTCACCCATCACATCTTATTTTAGATTTATAAAACCAAGCAGAGATTTTACTTGATTTCGAATTGTCTCTTTGAAAGAAAGGCAAATTTAGACACTCACTTATTATGCTGAAACATTTCACATGCTACTTTTGCTTCAACATGCAGTGTTTCAAAGGGCAGGTCTTGGTGGATCAGCTTTTTGGCATCCCTTGAAAGAGAACGGAAGTTGTCCTAATAAAAGAACATAAAAATTGTAACCACCTTTTCACAGCTGTAGTGAGCAGATAAAGCACAGCAAACACTAAATATTAGTCGAAGCAACAAAGATCATCTACTATAAACCCTATATACAGCAATTTTTCTGCAGGAGTGTCTTACTATTATCATAAGAGCACTACAGATCATCACTGTTTTAATGGACAGACTCAATGTCCATTCATTTCAGTGAGAAATAGGCATTTTTCCATCAAAAACAATATATATTAATTAAACTGCCCATGTAGGCAGTTTAATAGTAGGTTTTCCCCACATGGTACTACATACACAGTCTTGCTACTGTTGAATACTCATCTATAAATCTTGTTTCCCAGAGTACTGTCTTCCTTTATAAATAAGCTCTATTATGATAGATCAAAGCTAAAAAAGGTACTAAACATTTAATAAATAAAAATTTGTCACCTTGGACCAGAATCTGACGTTCTGCGTAGTTCAGATTTACTCGTAAATAGGAAATTGTTATGAGGTGAAATTACATTTAAAATGTCACGTAGAAAATATTTCTAACTAAATTACTTCAGCTACAAAATCATATTGAAGAAAAATTCTGCATTGTACAAATATTGCTTTGCTGGCCATACACCCGGCTGGTTTTTGGGCACAAGAACAAGAATGGGCCCCAGATGGGTAAAACATTTGTGATCACAAATGGTTCTGAGATTTAGAGCATTCAGATTATTAGATTTACTGCAGAGCATGAAACATAAGCAATCTATTAAGGAGAGCTGCAGCTGAATGTGCTCACAGATTTTATTCAACAGCAAACTGATTCTGCTGTAAACCCCAAGAAAATATGCCTTATACACACTTTTATTTTCAGTGACTCTACTCACACAAAGACTGTGGCTGCATCTACATTACCAGGCAACAGCAGCTGAGGAGGAACAGACTAGAATTTTCTCTAGCTCCACAGACCTGAAGCCTGAAAGCATGTGGAAGACAGCACAAGGTTTATTTTTGTCTGAAAGGAAATGTGAGAGCACTCTGCCACAGCACCAGTGTGTGGTAAATGCAGATATCAGCTCCCGAAGACTACTCTTTGGGAAAAAAGCTCAGTCTCTTCTCCCCTGTCAAAAAAGAACAACTGGACAAGGACACAAGCTATAGAACTTTTTGGGGTTATGCCTGAAAAGTGCTTACGCTTGTTGGTTTCCAGTCATTCAGTTTACTGTCCAAAACCACATCATAACAGAAAGCTCCAGAGATCACTGCAATTCCAATCCAAAGATAAAAAGATTAATGTTTGTAACAAAGTATGCATTTCACAATCATACTATATTCTTACAACAAAATGAATTAGAAGAAAAACATAATTACTTCTAGAAATTCATCATAAAACAAATTTGCAGCTCTGATTATACTATAAAATGACAGATTGAACTTGTGTTGTTTTAATTTCATTTCACTGAATGAGAAAGTAATTTGAAAGGAGTTTTAATGCTACGTCAGTATAACAGAATCCAAATAAAGAGGGGAAAAAATAAACTGCTTCACAAAACTGCACCTAACACTGCAGAAAAAAAAACAAAACCACCTACCTTAAAAATACTTCACCACATTTCCATTGTATGCCTCATATAATAAATGAGAGCTATTCAATTTTAAAGAGGAATTTTTTGCATAGAGAAATCAGACAATATTAGAACTGTTTATCCATGACAGAAGCAATGCACAAATTTCTGGTAAAGGCAACACAAGTTTGTGTAAACAATCTGGCAGTTGTGAGAACACTCTTTTGTGTATATTGAGTAATGGCTATTTAGAAATCAAATCTATGAACCCGGTAAGATCACACTATTTCTATACATGCAGTATAATGATATAGCCGAGTATATCCAAGATTATCCCAAATTCTGGTAGAACTGAAATATTTACCTGTATTTATCAATCACAACAAATGCTAAAATTGCTGAAAAGAAAAGCAGTTATAGCACTCCACATGACCAGCAACCAACCTTCTCATATATTAAATGCATAATTATGCAGGTTCTGTTACTGAAACAACCTCTTCTCTTGTGCATTTTCTCACTTTTCTAAATCTTAAATCAGATCATGGATGAGCAGAAGTTGTTCCTAAGCTTGTCTGTACCTCAATAATCTTCCAATTTGGTGTAGACATTGTCATTTTTAGAAACTCAACTTTGATGGACAAGGTTAGGCAGTTATTAGAGCAAATTCCATAGAAACATGTCTGATCACATCTAGAAACCTTGCTCATGTCACTTCACAATACAGAGGTTTAGTTACTCATTTCAGCTATGAAATCCTAAGTGGTCTGAAACCCAGTGGCCACATGGACCTATTTTCTGAACATTAATAACAAAACTGTTTTTAGTGTGGTTATTATAAATTAAAGGCAACTACAACAGCATGTAATACACATACCAATGCTAAGTACCATCAGTCATTGGAAATATTTTTTTTCTAAGTTTGGTTATTAAACACTTGAGAAGCAGCAAAAGACAATCAATATAGAACACTTTTATCACCTGGCACTTCTGGAGCTTTAACAAGGTTGACAGAGTATTCATCCTTGAATGCTCGCTTTAGCACACACGCCATGATCATGGCACAGGAACGCCAATATGCCTGCAAAGAGAATTTCAGAACAGGAATTTAATGCCTAGAAGACAATTATTCCAAAAAAATCCCCCAAAAACTTGGATGATGCACAAACCCAAGCATTCCACCCCTGGAAGTGTTCAAGGCCAGGCTGGACAGGGCTATGAGCAACCTGGTCTAGTGGAAGGCATCCCTGCCCGTGGCAGGGGGTGGAATTGGATGAGCTTCTAATGTCCCTTCCAACCCAAGCTTTTCCATGATTCTATGATTACTTTCTTTAGTATTTAAAACTTCTACTCAGAAATGATTCTCCAAACAGAATAAAATTAAAAAATCAAAACTGCACTTAGAATACAAGCCAGATGTAACCCTGGAGATATTTAAATATGAAATCCCAGAATAATACAACAGTTGAAAGGAAAGCCAGCAATTCACCTAGCCCACACACTAGTCCAGCTAATGATAGCCATGGTGCACCATTAAAAAGACATTAAAAATGTCTGAACCTTAATGACAACAAAGTTCAAGAAAGCAGACATTTATGGAACTGAAAGGTGCACACAGAATCAAGAAGTCATAATTAGGGCCACCTGCAATGAGACAAGGTACAGAGAACCAGGGTCACCTACAATGGAACAAGGTAATAACTTACCTTGTTTACTTCCTCTGGATCTTCATCTTTGAAGGTAAGGAACTGAATTTCACATGATTTGGTCAGGGGTCTGTACATGTCCCAGATTTCACCATCCACAAAAGCCAGAACAGAGTTCTGGCAATGCCATTCGCTTAAATCTAAAGAAAATTTTAAAAAAAACCAACCAACCAAACAAACAAACAACTGAATTATTAGTTAGTTATTGACCATATTTTTCAGGATCAGCAGTTCAGACTGCTCATTTCTAACAACTGCAAGTCTCCTATTTGTAGATGACCTGGAAGGGTGAACTGTGAAATAAGCCTCCAAAAATTAACTGTTTCTATTTCAACTGGCAGCACTACATTCACCCTGAGGGGCTAGGTCAGAAGTCCATCCACTTACGCATGGCACAGTTATACGGCGTAGACAGAGCCTTGTTCATGACAAACACACTGCCACAATGCTGCTTCCCAGTGTATTTCACTTCAATTTTCTCAATCCGTGGGTGAAGAGACAATTGTCTCTCTTTCTCTTTGGTGAAGAGCTCATTACGCATCCGAACTACCTCACTGGGCGTCAGCTGAGAGAAAGCTGGTGTGGAGATGTACCCTGGTGACAGGAGAAACACTGAGTAAGCAATAATCCCGGACAAAGCAATCCTGGGTGAGTCCAGCCAAGCATCCCTCTCATGAGGAAAGGCTCAGGGAGCTGGGGCTGTTCAGCCTTCAGAAGAGATGAGTGAGAGGGGATCTCATCAGTGTCAGTCAGTTCCTGCAGGGACCAGGCTCTGCTCAGTGGTGCCCAGCAATGGGACAAGATGCAAGGGACAGAAACAGATGCACAGAAGTTCCACATGAACATGAAGAACTTTCCTGTACAGTGACTAAGCACTGGAACAGATTGCCCAGAAAGGGTGTGGAGTCTCCCTAACGGGAGATATTTCAGAACCATCTGGATGCAATCCTGTGCCATGTGCTCTGGGATGATCCTGCTTGAACAGAGAGGTTGGACCAGATGGCCCAGTCCAGCCAAGCATCCCTCTCATGAGGAAAGGCTCAGGGAGCTGGGGCTGTTCAGCCTTCAGAAGAGATGAGTGAGAGGGGATCTCATCAGTGTCAGTCAGTTCCTGCAGGGACCAGGCTCTGCTCAGTGGTGCCCAGCAATGGGACAAGATGCAAGGGACAGAAACAGATGCACAGAAGTTCCACATGAACATGAAGAACTTTCCTGTACAGTGACTAAGCACTGGAACAGATTGCCCAGAAAGGGTGTGGAGTCTCCCTAACGGGAGATATTTCAGAACCATCTGGATGCAATCCTGTGCCATGTGCTCTGGGATGATCCTGCTTGAACAGAGAGGTTGGACCAGATGGCCCAGTCTGGTCCCTTCCAACCTCAACCATTCTGTGACCCATCCTGAGTTTTCGAAGTCTCTTTATATGGTTTTGGTTTCTACAGCACTACTGATCACCCATCATATTTATTATATTTTTTATTATATATTATTGTCTCAATATGTACAAGGTATCACTTATGCAGCTCCAGCAAGTGGCCACGCTGGGCCCCAGCACTGCCTGCCCAAAGTCACAGCAGGAGACTGAGGCAACAAAAGGGGTCAAAAAGATGATGAGGGGTCACAAGCATCTCTCTCATGAGGAGGGACTGCAGGAGCTGGGCCTGTTTAGTTTGGAGAGGAAAAGACTGAAAGGGAATCTCATTAATGCATATAAATATCTAAAATAATGCATATAAATATCTCAAAGGTGGGTGCCAAGAGGTTGGTGCCAGACTCCTTTCAGTGGTGACCAGCAACAGGATGAGAAGCAATGGCCATAAACTAAAACACAAGAAGTTTCACTTCAACATGAGGAAGTTTCCATGGAGAGGGGCAGAGCACTGGAATAAGCTGCCCTAGGAGGGTGAGGAGTATCTCCCTGGAGACATTCCAAATCCACGTGGACATGTTCCTATGTCACCTGCTCGTGGTGACCCTGCCCAGGCAGGACTGGATGATCTCCAGAAGTCTTTTCCAACCCTAACTACTCCGGGTAGTTGGTCCTATGCAAAGGTTAATGTCGATCCCTGGCTGCAAAGGTCCTTCCCTCAGACAGGCCAGCTCCCCCGTGGCCTAATAAGGGCATCTCAGTCCCTGAAAGCACCGCCGCAGTACGAGCCCGAGCTCGGCCTAGCCCCGCACTCATGGCTCCCGGCTCCCTCCCGCATTCCCGGCTCCCTCCCGCATTCCCGGCTCCCTCCCTCACTCACGTTTTCCGGCCCGCACCCCGCGGGCGGCCCAGGGCGCGGCCATGCTCTCGCAGCCGCGGTGCCACCTCCCCGCGCTCCGCCAGGAACACCGGCCGCAGCCGCGCCGTTCCGCCGCCGTTCCGCGCGCGGCCGCCGGGCGGCGGGAGCCTCCTAGTCCCGCTGTCACCGCCACAGCTCCGAGCCACAGAATGTACTCTGCGTTGGAAGGGACCCGCAGAGATCATCGGACGATCTCATCCCGGTGGGTGAGAGGCTGGACATTCCTCGGCCGTGTGCTCATCCAAAGCCCCGTGGGCAGCAGGGCAGGGAGGGGATTCTGCCCCTCTGCCCCGCTCTGCTGAGACCGACCCCACCTGCAGGGCTGCATCCAGCTCTGGGCTCCCGGCACAGGAAGGACAGGGACCTGCTGGAGCCAGGCAAGGGGAGGCACCAAGGTGATCAGAGGGATGAAGAGCCCTCGCTATGAGGAAAGGCTGAGAGAACTGGGACTGTTCAGCCTGAAAAAGGGAAAGCTTTAGGGTGTCCTAATTGTGGCCTTTCAGCACCTGAATAAAACTTGCAGAAAAGATAGGCAAGACTATTTACCAGAGCTTGTAGTGACAGAAGAAGGAAAAATGGCTGAATTGAAAGAGAGTAGGTTTAGATTAAATATAAGAAAAACATTCTTTCCTGTGAGGGTGGTGAGGCCCTGGTACAGGTTGCTTGGAGAAGCTGTGGCTGCCTCATCCCTGGAATTGTTCATAGCCAGGTTGGATGGGGCTTGAAGCAACCTGGTTTAGTGAATGGTGTCCCTGTCCATGAAACTAGATGACCTTCAAGGTCCTTTCCAACCCAAATCACTCTGTGAATCTATGACTGTGATTGCAGTCCAGCTCCTGGCCCTGCACAGGACAACCCCAAGAATCCCACCACCATGTGCCTGAGACAGAGGTTGTGGAGTCACACCATGTTTGCCCAGAGAAATTCTGGAGTCTCCCTCACTGGAGATACTCCACAACCATCTGGACATAATCCTGTGCCATGTGCTCTGGGATGACCCTGCTTAAGCAGGGAGATTGGACCAGGTAGTGTCTTCCAATTCCATTCTCTGATTCTGAGAGCATTGTCCAAACACTGTGTGAGCTCTGACAGTCTCAGTGCTGTTTCCAGTGTCCTGGAGAGTAGTTCTGAGCATTACTCCAGGCAGGAACATCATCCCAGAATGTTGGACCTCCACCACTCACCTCCTGCTCCCCTTTGCTAACACTGTCCACCTGCACTGGGTTTGCATGGCTAGGCTTTGGGAAGATGTGGCAGTTTCAGTTTGAAACCAGGTGGAAACACCAATTTCATGTAGTGGTTTTGGTTTGCCAATTTGAGATTTTTCAGCTAATGCACTAATTAGTGTGGTGGGTTCAGTGTTGGCCAATCCCTAGTGTACTCACTAGAATGTACTTGCTCGTCTCCTTTTGTGAGGTAAGATAAGAAGAAAGGCAAAGCAGGCTCAAAACTTTAAAAGGGTATAAAGAAAAATTTATTAACAGTAACTAAAAGAAAGAGTAATAAGAATCAGAACCAAACCTTCAGGACACTTCTCCTCCCCCTACAACCTTTTCTTTCCCACTGACAATGTAAAGAGACAAACTTAAAATTTCCAGTGAGTTTATCACCTCTAGAATACTTTTTCTTCAGTTCATTTAGGGAGAAAAGTCCCTCATGTTAATGTTATGGAGACTTCTCCACAAGAAAACAGTTCTCTTGTGGCTCTCAATTTCTACAAATAGCAGTTGCCCGGGGAAATTTGCAATCATGAAATAGCTCCCATGTTCCACAAGCTTTTCCTATAGCTGTGTTTATGGGCCATGTCAACTTATGGGGTACTGATTTAAAGGTGAGCTGTTCAAATGCAAAGGTTCTCCTTGTCTATCTCTGAAGTCATCTTCATCTGTAGAAACAGATTTTCTTCTCTCCCTGGAGGTACAGGATCTTCATCACTGTTCTCTTTCTCTGTTCAAGCTTCTTATAGGATCACAGCTACTTTAACATCTACTTCAGCATGGGAGCCTTTGCTTGATATCTGCAATTTGAACACTTTCATCTCCCCATAGCTTCATGTATTATAGTGAAAAAGAGTCCTTTACAGGAGGATTTCAGCTTAAAACTAAAGGCATCTCCTCATCCTTCCCCTCTGGGACTTGACTTCTTCTTTACTGACATCAGTGTCTTCATGTTGTTTCTTTACATGTCTGCACTTTTGTCTTGTTCTCTCACTTGAGGGAGGACTGAAGCACTGAAAGAGTTGATATCCTGCCCAGGGCCTGTAAATGTTCACTAACCCCGGCTGGGTCGGTAGCTTGCGGCAGGAACTGCAGCTGGGGCAGGGGAGTGACTGCGATCTCAGCAGCCAACACGCATGGACTTCTCCTTTCCCCCTGCATGGGCTTCTCCTTTCCCCATGCATGGGCTTCTCCTTTCCCCCTGCCCGGCAGCCAATACCAGGGCCTAGCGGGTGCCCTGCAGCAGGGGCTGCTTGGCCTGGCCTGGCCGAGACAAACCAGCCGTGTTACCTCTTTGCTGGCCAGAAGAGAAAAGAGAAAGTTCACGGGTTTCTTTCATCTTTAACATGTGTTTTTCACAGAGGCGTGTACAGCTTTCCAGTGGTTCAACAGACTGTCAGTTCCCAAAGTCAACCCCTGATTGGTTTTCTATCAGACACGAAAGAAGCTGCCAGTAGCCTCTCCCAAAACATCACTTCCATGATGCAAAGCCAACACAGAGTGGGGGAGCTACAGGGGAGAACCCCTGTATTTTTATGTGAGAAGATAACAGAAGCTTTCCTGGTGTCCAACAGAGACAATGCCAGCTGGATCTAAGGCAGACCCACTGCTGGCCAAAATTAACCATCAGTGATAGTGGTAGTGCTCAGGGATAACAGATTTAAGAAGGGAAAAGAGTTACTCTTCAGCAGCAATTGCAGGCAGATAAGGAAGGACTGAGAATGCATGAGATGCCTGTAGGCATCAAGGTCAGTGCAGATGGAGAGGGAGAATGTGCTCCAGGCGCCAGAGCAGAGGTTCCACTGCTCACTCTGGAAAAGTGTGAGTCCTCCTCATGAGGAGCAAGCAGCAGCAGAGACAACGTGTGACAGACTGACTGCAGCCCTCATTCCCCATCCTCCTGCACCACTGAGGAGGGGAGGAGGTAAAGTTGGGAAATCAGGAGTAAAGTTGAACCCAGGGAAGAAGGGACAGATGAGGGAAGACTTGTTTTTATTTCTCAGTTCCCTGCTCTGATTTGTCAGTAAATTAAATGAACATTCCTCAGTTTAGTCTGGTTTGTTGGTGACGGTCATTTGTGAGTGATCTCTCAACCCACAAGCCTTTCACTATATTTTCTCTTCCCTGTCCAGTTGAGGAGGGGAGTGATAAAATGGTTTGGGGAGCACTTGATGTCCAGCCAAGGCTAACCCCTCACACCTCCCAGCTGTCCTTCCTCCCCAAAAGATTGAATGCAAGTAGAAACTAGTTGCTGCCCATGTAGGAAAACCATGGTTCACATTAAAAAAATAAATTTATTGAATAACTGTTGCGGTTCATTTTGAGGTGGGGGCACCCTGGAGTGTCCCCAGAGGGCCCCCTAGGCTGTGAGTTCGCTGGCAGCAGCAGGCAGGCAAGGAGACTCCACATGGCTTCTGAGGGTTCTGATTAGATGAGGGATTATTGGGGGTCCCATCCCCGGGAACAGCATGGTTACTGAGGGAGAAGGGGGAAGGGGGGGGGAAGCCTAGGGGAGGGAAGGGGCAAGAGGGGGAGAAGGCTAAGAGAGAGGAAAGGCTAAGGGCGGGGGAAAGGCTAAGAGAGGGCGGAAAGCTAAGAGAGGGGGGAAAGCTAAGAGAGCGGAAGGGCTAAGAGGACGACTGATTTCACTAGCACGGCTTAAGAGGGGAATTGAAGTGGGCACGGAATCAGACTTGGGCCAATGGGATTACAGGTACATGATGGTTCAGGGCAGGACCACAGGCTTGGGATATACCATACATTTTAGAGGGGTGAGACAGAGCACACCATTTAAATAAAATGAAATACTGCAAATAACTGAAGAGTTCATTTTGATGCTTTACAGTTTAGCTGATGATGGTCTTCATTGCAATCCTTAGCTGGCAATGATATAAGTAGCCATCATGAAGCCAGTGTTAGACAGTTACACTGAATTAGTGTCATTAAGAGCTAAAGCATGTAATTAAACTCAGTATCAAAAAAATAAAAGACATGGCATTTTATATTGTGGCAATACATCTCTGGAGCCGTGGGACAGCTGGGTCCCCTTGGTTTGGTACCTGGCACTGGCTTCCCTCTTTACGTGAGCTCATCCATAAAACCAGGGGTGTGAGTAAGGCAGCTGTTTGTGCCCTTGGTTACGTTATTTGATAGGTTAAGAATTTCACCAACTCAATCATCCTGTTTCCTCATTTTAAAAATGAGTTAAATACAAGTTATGTAGAAGGATGCCAATATTTGCGTAATTACAGCTCAACTTCACCATTTCTCCTATTAACTCAAGGAATCATATGCAGTCAATGATCACATGACATAATCATTTTGGTTTAAATGGTGAAAAACCATAACAAGGTTACTAGAGTAGGGTATAAAAGGAACACTTTTATTCTATAAGTAGATCATTCAGTATGTTCAGAGAATGAGAGACAGAAACAGAACACACCATTTAAATAAAATGAAATACTGCAAATAACTGAAGAGTTCATTTTGATGCTTTACAGTTTAGCTGATGATGGTCTTCATTGCAATCCTTAGCTGGCAATGATATAAGTAGCCATCATGAAGCCAGTGTTAGACAGTTACACTGAATTAGTGTCATTAAGAGCTAAAGCATGTAATTAAACTCAGTATCAAAAAAATAAAAGACATGGCATTTTATATTGTGGCAATACATCTCTGGAGCCGTGGGACAACTGGGTCCCCTTGGTTTGGTACCTTGCACTGGCTTCCCTCTTTACGTGAGCTCATCCATAAAACCAGGGGTGTGAGTAAGGCAGCTGTTTGTGCCCTTGGTTACGTTATTTGATAGGTTAAGAATTTCACCAACTCAATCATCCTGTTTCCTCATTTTAAAAATGAGTTAAATACAAGTTATGTAGAAGGACGCCAATATTTGCGTAATTACAGCTCAACTTCACCATTTCTCCTATTAACTCAAGGAATCATATGCAGTCAATGATCACATGACATAATCATTTTGGTTTAAATGGTGAAAAAACCATAAGCAAAACAAGGTTACTAGAGTAGGGTATAAAAGGAACACTTTTATTCTATAAGTAGATCATTCAGTATGTTCAGAGAATGAGAGACAGAAACAACCCTGTTCTGTCACTGAGGAAGTATTGAATTACAGGAGTAAAGTCCTACTTAATACTGCACACTTTATTATGCATATCTGTATTAAACTGGCACTTCCTAATCGCTCAACCTTCTTTTGTACAAGTATTTGCAACTTTTTATTCAGCTGAATCTTCAGAAGAAATGATGGTAGGATATCTGCTCTGTCCTTTTACTTGTTTGGCGTAGCTCTGGAAGAACAATGTAGATATAAAAAACCTGGGATTTGTAACACACTGAAGACTATAGAGAGGAGCAAGGTTATCTGCCTTTTGGTAACCCTCAGCCAACACAATGACAGTGCAAAGCTGTACCACCCAGAGAAAATCAAAATACATCGAAAAGTGCTGGAAATTTCACCCAGAGTTCATTGAGAGCAGCTTTGTGTAGAAGGACTTGGGGGGGATGGTTGATGAAAAACTGAATGTGAGCCAGCAGTGAGTGCTCATAGCTCAGAAAGCCAATTGTGTCCTGGGCTGCATCCAAAGGAGCCTGGACAGTCCAGCTATTGATCCCTCAATGCCTAAAGAAAAACAAAGAAGAGATCGCTTAACAGAACTGTCCAAGAAAAATTACAATCTACCACTCTTCATAAACCTTTAAGTTTCAGGAAAACCATGTCCATTGTTTTATAATGGTCAGAAAATATGAGGTTTCCCTCTGAAGCAACAGGAACCCTGTTATTGCTCTTATGCCATGGTATGTGACCCAACAGAAGTGTGTAAGCAACAAACCATGACTGTTTTTCACCCTCATAGTCCCAAAGCCAGCTCTGAGCTCACTTAAAGATTGCTTCAAAAGTAAAATTGGCTTTAAAATTCCTGTGCCTCCCTTTGCCATTCTTTGCTGTTTCTCAGTGCTCATCCTCTAGGTAAACAACTGTAGCAGCACTGTACAAGGCACTGAATGCAAGTTCGCTGAAGTGATAAAATTTGCAGGATGAGTACTGCTGAAAGATAATGTTTTATTCATATGATTAACATTATTCCTTATACTAATTTTCATGCACAAGCAAAGTGAGAGCAGTAATCCATGGCCAGAAGCAGCAACAGCCTTGTAAGACAACATACAGTGGAACTATATCTTATGAGGTGTATTCTTCATAACACCATAGAATTATAGAATCATGGAATCATTGAAGTTGGAAAAGACCTCCAAGACCATCAAGTCCAATCTTTAACTGAATACCACCACATTGAGTAAACCATATGAAAAAGTATCACATCTACTTATTTTCTGAACACTTCCACCACTTCCCTGTGCAGCCCGTTTCAGTTCTTTGCAACCCTTTCTATGACAAAATTTTTCCTAATATCCAACTTGAACCTCCCCTGGCATGACTTAAGACCATTTTCTCCTGTCCTATCAGTTGTTACTTGGAGTAGAGACCAGCCTGGCTACACTGTCCTGGGAGGTGTTTGTAGAGAATGATATGATCTCCCCTCAGCCTTCTTTTATCCAGGCCAAACAACTCCAGGTTCCTCAGGCACCCCTCAGCAGACTTGAGCTCCAGATCTTTCCCCAGTTCATTGCCCTTCTGGACATGGTCCAGCACATCAATGTCCTTCCTGAACTAAGGAGCCCAGAACTGAACGCAGGTATCGAGATGTGGCCTCACCAGTGCTGAGTGCAGGAAATGGTCACTGCCCTGGCTGGCCATACTTTTTCTGACACAAGCCAGGTGCCATTGGCTTTCTTGGCCACGAGGGCATGTGCTGGCTCATGTTCAGCTGCTGTAACCAGCACACCCAGGTCCTTTTCCTGCTTTCCAACCACTCTGCCCTAGCCTGTCCTGCAGGGGGTTGTTGTGACCTAAGGGGAGGACCTGATAATTGGCCTGGTTGAACCTGGCCTCAGCCCATTGATCTAGCCTGTCCTGCTTCCTCTTGCAGACCCTTCCTGCCCTCCAGCAGATCGACATTCCCACCCAACTTGGTGTTATCTGCAACTGACTGGGGATTCAATCAATCCCCTCATCCAGATCATTTACAAAGATATGAAACAGGGTTACTGTAGGAATGTGCCCCCTAATGACAGAGTGGCAAAACTAACCTTTGTCCCCCCAAAAAGGAAAGAAGCCCAGAAGTTTCTCTCAGCGATTAGGTGAAAAGCCACCTCATAGGACCTCAGGGACTTCACCAAACATTAGAGAACATCTAATTGGATAGAAGCCAAAAAGTCCCGCCTGAGCCATCAGGTAGAAAAGAAGACAACAGAAGAGCTAAAAGGCTTTTGTGAAGTGTTTTTACCAGGAGCAGACCTCTGCACCTGGCTTGAGTTTTTCTGTTTGTTATTTTGCCTTTCTTTAAACCTTTTTTGTTTCTAACACTGCAGCAGAAGCCATCCTGCTTATTTTATGCCCCCAAAGCAATAGCTCAGCTATCCTTGGGTGTATTAAGTTTCTTTTGAGGGCCTATAAGAACTGGCCCAAGAAAAACAAACTTAGTAGGTTACCCCCAATATTGAGTACTGGTGAGCAGTTGCCAACTGGATTTAACACCACTCACCAGAACTCTGGGCTCTGCCATCCAAGCATGCTTTTACCTAGTGAGCAGTACAGCATTATGAACACTGTGGCAAAATAATTCTGAATTCTCCACCAGCAGCATTGTGGCTAATGCATTGTCCACTGTGGCTTAGGCTGAATTGTGTCCCCCAATGCCATTCTATGTGATGGATCTTTTTTGGAAATGTACCTTTATTTGCTACTGAGCTGCCTACTCAGTGGCAGTAATCTTGCAAGTTCATCTAAAAAAAAAAAATAAAATAAAGTAAAAGGCATTGATTCTGTACTTTGCAAATCAAATATAAATTCATACAAAGCATTCCAGAAAATTATGGTGGGCTGTAGGGGGTTTCACTGAAAAACACTACTGAATACCAGTAATTTGTATTGCTCTTTACTTGTTCTACCCTCACATTTTGTGGCCTTCTTGGTTCAAGTTTGGCAGTCCCATTAGGTATGAAATATTTTAACAGTTTAATAGCAATACAGTGTTCTATCACTACTCCAGTCCATTGCATTACAGCCTGGAAACTAATCCATGGCATGCTCTGTCTTTAAACAGCCATTAATGACAGCTTGGAGGAAAAAAAAAAAAAAGAGTATCTGAAAATGTTTTTTTGCTTCTTTTCGCAAAAATATACTTCCTCACTTAGTTTTTAGTTTCAAATTACAAAACAAGCAGATAATCTGTCAGATAAATCAGGTTTTTTTTTCCCCCAGATTTGAGTTTAAAAAATTCACATGAAGCAGCTATAAAATATAATAAAAAGGCACAGAACTGAAAAGGAGACAAGGCCTTCTGTAACCAGGGGAGTGGACAGGCATTAAAGCAATACCCCAGGACATTGTAACAAAACAGATGTGGTGATAACTAAAATTGCAAAAGAAAAGGTGTCCCTTAAATTGGAAATATCAGCCTGTCTACACACTTACATATGGCTGCTGATTATTCTTTGCACTAAAGGGCAAGGTTTTCAAGCTGATAGATTCAGTGTACTGCAGGCTGGCAGTCAAAGCTGCACAAAAAATGCACAGCACATCAATCAAAGGATTTTAGAAAAAAAATTTGTGAAATGGATTGTAAAATATGCATATTGGCAATTGAGCTAAATTAAATGGAGTCTGTTTTAGCAGTTTTACAAAATACTATTCCATCAATTTGTCCCTTAGCTATGCCTGGAATCACATCAGAATGGTCACTTCACAGCTGTGTGCTACTGTATTCAGCATTTATTAGAGCAAATAT
The DNA here is from genome assembly GCF_017590135.1 of Pyrgilauda ruficollis. Lineage (NCBI taxonomy): Eukaryota > Metazoa > Chordata > Aves > Passeriformes > Passeridae > Pyrgilauda > Pyrgilauda ruficollis. Next base: position 38,763 of record NW_024525023.1, on the reverse strand, counting down.
ATGTGACAACAATGTAGTGTGCTTAGAAAAAAGATGTGTACAGAGATCTTATGCACAGGCTATGGCACCAAATTTCAAATGGCATCTTTGACCATCTCAAACATAACATTTCTCTTTTTAGAAATATGAAAAAAATCTGTTTCCTCTTCATTAAATATGGAAAAATATTCAAAGGTATCTTCTTGATCAAAGCTGAACCATGTGCGTTCCAACAACAGTAAGCTCTCAACTGCCCATATACAGAATGATAGGCATGCTTATGCACAGGAACACTTTTTTATTCTGTGTCTTTCATCTTCTCCCTTTGTGGCTCCATATTCTACATCTTCCCCACTGCTACTCTTACAATTATTAGGCACAGTTATCAGCAAACTTGCAGGATTATCTTCTCTTATAGATGAACCAAGAGACACTAAAACATTTAAAGCTCAATCATGATAGGAAAGCACAGGAAGAAAAAGGAAAAGCAGCACAGAACTGTAATCCTTTATGCTTTGACTGGCATTTCACTCTGCCGACAAAAGAACAGCTTCTCCCAGATCATCAGACATCTATACTACCTGCTTATCAACAGAATAAAAATATGTGCTTTCTTACATGGAATGAGGGTTGCATTATTTAATCTACTTGAATTCAATGAGTAAACTTGAGATATGCCTGAATGTGACTGACTAGGGAAACATTGTCTTTCATTAAACTTTTTTTCTAAAGTTATTTTTAATGGCAGTGCAGGGATGAACATTCATTATCTCTTCTGCAACTATCTTCTAGTCTGGCATATGTAAGCCATAACAGAAAAGAGATTCCGTAGAAATTAGCATCTTACTCTTCAAGGTGCTAATTAAACAGCCAGTTCTCTTCATGTACTGCACTGCTTTTGCCCCTCTTCTATGCAGGTTTTTGAGAAGAGGAATCAGTCTTCTTCCTTGCTAATCTATCTGTGATAGGTGTTTGAGTATCTACATTGCAACACCTTTGCAACCAAATTTAGCAGTTCTAATTTGTTATACCGATTTTTTGTTATTGTTATTTTACATCAAAGCTATTCTAGAAATCAGCATGCAAATTGTAGAAGAATAAACCTAGAGAGATTTTGTTCCTTCTGAAAAATAAAATATATTTTGAGTGGAGAAATCATCAAAAGGAGGATTCTTTCAATATAACTTAGTTTCTCTTGATTCATTTTTAGCATACTACAGCCAAGAAAGATAAAATGTTTCCCAAGTGAAGAGCTAGAGGCTTACGGTCTTTCACAGAATTTTTACAAATTATTTTTCAAAAAGTTTTTCTGTTAGGTGAGGAGAATAGAACTCTTCGACAGTGTGTCACGAACTGAAGTGGTTCATGCCTTAAACATTGTTATGAAAGAGTTTTGCCCATTATACCAAAAACTGTATAAAGAAGCTACAACCTCAGGAGCCTATCACTCCTTGAAGATGCCTGACTGGAACTTTACACCGTGAGTTAAGCTGCCCAGATAAGAAAAATGCAACATTATGTTCAATCATCTCAAGTCCGGGGAGAAACAAACAAGACTGAGGGAAATGAATGCATATCCACAAGAAAGCCAAACCTAGCAGAGAACCATCCCTGGCTGGCTTTGGGGTGGGGGAGACCACAGCCCACAGAGACCAGGTTTGCACAGACTCTCCACAACCGAGGGCTGAGGAGGAGGTTTCAGATGTGTGGTGTAACCTCTGGTCAGAGGCACTGAACACCCATCCTCCCTTACACAAACCAGCCCAGCTGTGGAACCCCCAACCCCACAGGCCACATCCATGGGGCATTCACATGAGAGGCAGCTGAGGGGGTGTCATAATCTATCAAAGATCCTGAAAGTGTGCCCTAGAGACCTTGTACCACAGGACTGCATGGATGCAAAATGGTGCAACAGATCCAGAGCCTGCTGCAAGAGACTGCCTCCTTCCAGGGGAGGCACCTGGGCATTCTCAGCTGTCCTGGCCTGAGTGTATATTAATCCATTGGATTCTATGCTTTTCAGGGGGGACCCTCACCACCAAGACGACCAGCTGGAGAGGATCAGCAGAATATCGCTGGGATTCACACAGTAGTGATATTTTCTTTGATCTGTCTCTGTCACTCTCTTTCTGTCCCCCACCTCTTTTCTGTTTCTTTCTTTCTCTCTCTCCTTCTCTCTCTCTCTCTCTTGCTGTCTCTATCATATTTATTATTAAATAAAATCCATATTATTGACTTTGGCATATGGTCTTGTTAGCACCTTAATTCAAGCAGAGGCATTTATAATAACTCTAAAAATTGGACCATAACACAGTGATGGTGCAATAATAAAAGAGGTAAACTCATTATTAGAACGATTATCATCAGCACTTCACGTTTGCAATAGAAAATTTCATTAAAAAGAGGAAGAATTCCATTGCAATGTAAGAATGTAGATTTATCTAAAATATTGCCTAATAAAATGAGGGCAGTCTTTCATTTTATTAATTCCTGGGATTGTTACAAAACATCCAAATCTTGAAATCATGTTGCAATTACACGCAATTTTTCAAGGCTTTTCTATACAAAGAACTTGACATACTAGACATACTAGAACAGCTATCTCAAAATAAGATAGCCATTCTTGACTAGCATTTTGGGTGCAGATGTTAGTTATAGAATATTTTTATTATTCTAAAAAGGAGTGTCTATGGAAAGTTCTCCAAGAATAACTGTTAAACTGAGCATCTCAAACAAATACTTCCATTTTGGGCTCTATGTGTTATTTAATGAAAAAATTTCTACTCCAACTTTAAAAGGTAAGAAATATGGATAGCAGTCTTGTGCCCTTCTAATAAAGTACTTAACAGGATTTTTAAGAATATAATTGTTGAGCAAAGTACATAGAGAAAAACTGTATATATTAAACTAACTATATGCATTACAACCACTTTTCCAGTAATTCTGTAAATGCCTTCAAAATACTAACATTTAATTGCTGGTGTTTCCTGTAGTTGTATAAAGCAAGTGGAGAAGCCATGATCTAGTCATTGCTGAAATAAAAGAAGGGAATGAAAAGAAAATATGAACTGTACTAGAAAAAGTCAGAGAAATGTGGGGGAAACACTAGGAATTTGCTTCACTTGCAAGAGAAACTAAATAGTGAACAGAAGAAAGGAACTTTAGTCTGACCTCATGCTTGTATAAAACCTTTTCATTTAAATGGATTTACTATAGTATAAGAGCTGTGTTAATGAATCACAGAATCACAGAAAGCTTTAGGTTGGAAGGAACCTTAAAGTCCATCTCATTCCACCCCCTGCCATGGGCAAGGACACCTTTCATTAGACCAGGTCAGAGCCCCATCCAGCCTGGCCTTGAACACTTCCAGGGATGAGGCAGCCGCAGCTGCTCTGGGCAGTCCATGCCATCATGCTCACTGTAAAGAATTTCTTCCACATGTGTAAACCTAAATTTTCCCTCTTTCCGTTTGAACCCATTATTCCTTGTCCTATCACTACATTTTCTGTTGAAGAGTCCCTCTCCTACCTCCTTTCAGATGCTAGAAAGCTGCTGTGAGTTGTCCATGCAACCTTCTCTTTTCCAGGCTAAACAGCCCCAAATCTCTTAGCCTGTCTTAATCCAGGAGGTGTTCCAGCCCCCATCACCTTGGTGGCCTCCCCTTGCCTGTCTCCAGCAGGTCCCTGTCCTTCCTGTGCCGGGAGCCCAGAGCTGGATGCAGCCCTGCAGGTGGGGTCTCAGCAGAGCGGGGTAGAGGGGCAAAAAAAATACTTGTGATACTTGTTATAGAACTGCTTTACATCGGTGGTAATGCATTTTTAAGATGTCACTGGAAACTACTCGGATACACTATTAACTATCAAGATTAATAATTTTCCTTGATTCATAAATTTAAAGAACCATTACACCACCTGTATATTTAACAAAAAAACTCTCCTAGTCTGGTATAAAATAATAACATAATAAAAATGTTTTGAAGGTCACTGTGTGACCCATCTCCTGCTGTAGGTGGGATTCTGTCCAATCCAGCTGTGCCTCCAGAGAGGCACAAGGAGTCACTGTGACTTCTTTTGCCTTAAAACAGCGCCTCGCCCTCACATGGCTTTTTTTATTAGCCGGAATATCCAAATGTTTGTTCCGTGATTCCACCCCGTTATCCCTACTTCCTCTCTGCGGGGATTTGCCTGAGGGAAACGCACCAACAGGGACAACGCTCTTCTTTGAGAAACTAAATCTTTTCCTAACGAAAAGTTTATTCTGTTGCAACAAATGTCCTTGAGTTTATGAAGATATCCCAGCTTAAAAATAAATAAATTAACAAAACGGAGAGAAGAACTTCTGGATTCAACACAGCACAGTCCCCGGGATGTGCAGGGGCTTTGCGGGGGCGGCAGAGGAGAGGGATGCTCTCGGAACCTCGGCTCCCCGCTCTAGAGCGGGCGGGCGGCCAGGGCACATCCCCACCTCAAGCTCCAGCTCCTGCGTTCGGAGCGGGAGACGCCTCCTCGGACACGTTAAAAGTTTGGGGCGACTCCGGCTTCGGAGGAGGCAGAGCACGACGGGAGGAGGCAAGAGCTCGGCGGGCGCTGAGCCCCCGGCCCCGGGCACCGCCCCACGCCGTCGCCGCGGGAAGATGGCGAGCCGCAGTCTGCACCTGCTGCTCCTCCTTTTCGTGGGGCTCCTGAGCTGTAAGTCCCTGTCCCGCGGGGCCATCGCGAGCCGCCGCCTCGGGGAGCTCCCCGGGCCTCCCGACCCGCTGCGGCGCTGGGCTGGGGGGGACGGTCCCCGCGAAATCTCCGTGTGGATATTGAGGGTGATGGCTCCCAGACTGGTCGCTTCCCCTCCCTCATCCCGGAGCGAGAGGAGCCAAGGCGCGTCTCCAAGAGCGAAAGACAAACGAGCGCGTCCCCCGCCACAGCCGGGGCGGTGTGCGCTGATTCTTTCCATGTGTCTTTCCATGTTTTTGCGCAGATGTAACCTGTTTAAGGTCGGCCTGGTTAAATGTAAGTCAGCGGCCGTGCAAACTTTAGGATACGGGCTGCATAGTTTGTTTTTCTGATGGCCTTTGCAAGGTGAATGAACAAGGGGCGGGAGCGCATTTTCTGTTGCCAACGCTGGCTGCTGCATCTTCAGAACAGACTTGAGTTTCCAGTATTTTTGTGGTCCTAACTCCTTAGGGAGTTAGTACTATAGCTAGTACCCCAAAAGGGTAAGGTTAGAATAAATTGAGCAAAGACTCCCCAGCTGGAAAGCACGCATAAATAATAGGAGAAAGGAGATATGTGCAGCACATACCTGCAGAGTTGTGATAAGACTGTCACTTTCAGATCATGTCTTGCAGTGCTTCTGTTCTACGGTTTTTGTGTCTTATTGATGTTTAGGGAAAGGGCTGTACATGAAAATAGTGTTTTGAAAAGACTTATGTAGCTTATGTCTTCCAATGAAATGATCACCTAGGACCAGACCAAGATGGGTTCTCAATCCGTTGTAGATGTGGAACATTCATAGTACTGATGCTGGGTATATTTTGAGGTTTACCTTTCATTTCTCTTAACAGAACGTTACCCAACAGAAAGCTCTATGTGTGTAAGTTATGCATGTCTGATAAGTCTTTGGCTTGGGAAATTTTTTTCCTCTCTTTTTTCTCCTACAAGATCTTATGGAAATGTTGGGCTGTTAAATGAACAGCTAGTGCAGAAATTTTCTTTCACATAGTAACTAATAATAATAATAATAAACAACATGGTTTTATTTTTTTTTTTAAACTTCATTTCTTCTTAATTGCATGCTATACCTGAGCAGGTGAAACTGCTGTGATTTTTTTTGGTGACAGGTTTCACTGTGTTCAGGCTGCTCAGCCTTCTGGTTAGTCGTCTGTTGGCAGTGCTGGCTTTGACTACTAAGGAAATTATAGAGCATGCAATATGGTGCATCAAAGTCTGGTGCCTACATTGTTATCAGACTTGGAGGCTTCTTCTTGGTGGGCTTTTTTTTCCCCTTCCTGTCCCAATTCCAAAGAAACACTAGGTGAAAAGCAAGTTTACAAGCAAGGTGCTGATAGGAAGTATTTTCATGAAGAAATTGATTGTAGGCGCATGGGTGTGCAAATGCCTATTGTTTGTGGGAGCCAGAGGAAACCCAGGAAGAAATCCAGGCAACCAGAAGTCTGCTGCTGCTCCTGTGGCTGGAGTGTGTTTACATGAACAGTAAGGCTGAGTAATTCAGGTGCCCTAGCATATGGGCTGAGCAGTCCCTTATGTGGGACCCACGTGTTCTGGAGATGGTGGAGAATGGGCAGAAACTAGTGAGGAAAAGGAAGTAGTGGTTGATACCTCACAAGCAGCATAGGGGTTGGTCTCTTCTCCCAGGCAACCAGCAACATGGAAGAGGACAAAGCCTCAGGCTGAGTCAGGGGAGGACATCAGAAGAACATGGAAAAGGTTGTTAAGCATTGGAATGGGCTCTCAGAGAGGTGATAGGGTCACCATCCCTGGAAGTGTTCAAGAAACAACTGGATGTGGCACTCTGTGCCCTGGTCTAGTTGTGAAGGTGGTGATTGGTCAAAGGTTGGACTCAATGATCTTAGAGATCTTTTCCAGCCTAAATGGTTCTGCAATTCTGTGGTTAAATTGTGGAGGAGGTATAGAGAACTTTCTTGGTAGCTGAGCTGCAGAAATCAAAAGCTGTGTAAGCTGGTCACAGGACATCAGCATAGCCAAGGCAGATGATGCTTGAATTGCTTTTCATTGTGAACTTGCTAAGAAATATTCATGACCTGCAAAAATTGTAGTTTCTGTGAGCTAATCTTCCCTTTCACCTTTAATTTAGGGAAAGTAAGGGAGCTGGGGGTCTTTAATCATGTTCTCTCTCAGTACAAGCTTCTGGAATTGACACCTCAAAGTTGTCAAAGGTGCTGCAGTATAAGACTTGTGAGCTCTGTTGGCAAGACAGAATATGTACAGAAATTGTTATTAACCATCATGGCTTCATGGGAAGAGATAGCATGTACTGACCAAATGGCCTTTCTGAGAAGCATCTAGGTGTGAATTTTCTTAATATTAGTGCACATTGAAATTAGACTTCAGGTGGTGATGCTGGAAGCAAATGCAGGACAATATGTGAGTGTGAGGACAATGCAGAGGCAATAAATAGTAGTCTTACTAAACATTTGATGAAGCTCACTGGGGTAGTTTGAGCAGTAAGTAAGGGTGATATTTTTTTAATTTATTTTGGCTCAAGAAAACCCCACTCCTTATTTCTCAGAAGTCTTTCACTCAGATACAGAGATTCTAGACCAAAGAAGCCTTTTGTTTCTTTCGCCCCCCAACCCTGACAAAAAAAAATAAAATCATAAAGCATGACTGCATTGCTGTAGGAATTGACAGTGGAGGTGTTTAAACTATGCTTTCTTCACTATATGTGATACACAACTGATGTACTCAAAATTAAGACTATTGTCAACCCTCAGCCTTTTGTTGAACCCTCTTTGTTTGCTGGATTAGCTTGGTAGGAACTGATTTCTAAATTAGGCCATATTCAGGTGAGATGGGATTTCTTAAATTTGTAAAACTGCATACTTCTCTAGTAATGTCTGTTCAACATAGTGCTATAAAGCAGACAGCCTGGTTTTGGAGGAGGAGTGGGGGAAGAGGCATCAACTGAATGTTCATTCTCTTGTTGGTTTAGGTAAGAAGCAGTATTTCTTTGCTAAAGGCTGCTCAAGGTTTAGAAACATGCACAGACTCTTAGACACTGCAATGTAAGTTGTAGGAGGATAATAAACTGCTATATGTAAACAATCAAATTAAAACTAAGCACAAAAAAGCAATGTTTGTTTCTAGTCTTCAGCCTAATATTTTCCATTTATGACTGTTGTGAGACTGCACAAGATACCCATATGCTTCTAAAACTGACACAAATTGACATGGTAGGAAAGACTACTTCTGTCTTTAAAAGGGATACGTGCTTCTCTCTAGCTTATTAAATAACCTTTACAATTTTACCCTCTTGCTTAGATCCTCATGCCTTAGAAGAAACTGGCTGTGAGTTCTGTCTCTCAGAAATCATGGATTTTGCTGCATTTCAGCCAAGTCATGCTGTTTTCCTTAAACCTGGGCATGCTGCTTGGAAGAGGCTCTGTATTCCTGAGAGGGCTCAGGTACAAGTGTTGCTACTCTCTCTCTCTCCTGTCTCTCTCCAGCAGAGGAAGCAGAGAGAGAGAGCTCTTCCTTGGTTGGCCCATGGCATCATTCTTCTAGGTTGCTGGCCCCACAGACTACTATTGGATGTGCAAAAGAGAAAATGAGGGTGGCTGTCTTCCCTCACTGTATAGAGGAGACAAGAAACGTGCCTGGAAATGTTACATCAAGACAGTTGCAACTCCTTGTTTCTTTTTTAAGGTGGACGTTTGTAAGAGGAGGACTTGCTTTTGTTATTGCTTGGCCTCTGAGATCCTGTTTTCTCAGCTTTAAAGTTGCAACAATTCTTTGTTCATGTTGTAGGATACATATTTTTGGCATCTCATGTGAATATCATAGGTCATCTGGCATTAATAATCACAGTTAAAACTACCACTGTGATTTGCAGATCTAATTGAGCCTGGATAAGGTCCTCCCATTGGCTATTTAACTGAATTATACAAAGAGATTTATGTGATTACTTCCTGTATTACACCTGTAATTCCTGCAGCCTGTTTTGGTAGCTGCCAGGCTCTGCTTCAGAAACTGGCTGATGCCAGTGCAAATGATTTGGTGAGAATACAGAAGTAGTTGAATTTTGACATCATCTTTTCGGTTGATTGATTTAACAGAACACCTGGTTACATATTTCATGACCTAGAGCTACCAAACTTGTGTGTGTTCACTGACTAACTCCAAATGTTATTTGGGGTGTGGACAGACCTGTTTTTAAAGAAGTGAACTAAAAACTTTACAGCAGACACTTACCCCCCTCCTCCAAGGGTGCCCCAGGTGCTTTAATTTCTTCTCAAGTAGTGGTGATCACTAGGGAGAGGATCTCTTCTGAAGTATGGGAGAATCTTCTTGTAGATCTGATATTAGGAAAATTCAGTTTCCTCATAAATTCACATGAGTAAATAACAGTAGTGTTTCTTCACTGAAGATAAACAGTGACATGCATATGAACCTTCTGCACTAGCAGTAAGCAAGCTTCCTTTGTTCGAGATGGAATAGATTTGGGTTGATGGTGCTTTTAGAGAGCCAGGAACAACTAGTAATGTAGTTCTGCAGTTGGGATGTAAAAGTTTCCATCTGGTATGATCTTCTTAGAATCCATCAACTCTCAAAATGTAATCCTCGTGTTGGACCACTTCTGAAAACACTTGCTCCTTGCACATGGTGAAGCCTTTTAGGAACACTTTTCTTAAAGTATGGCTTAGTGTCATACTTTCCCTTAGAAATGCTAGAGGTGACTCCAGTACAAATGCTTATGTAAAGGAAGGTTACTTAGAAAATAAATATCTTGTCTATTAAAGCAATTGAAGCACAAGGCAGACATATGTATTTGTCCTTGCAGACTGTTTGCCAGGGCCATATGGAATGACTAAACTCCCTTGAAGTTATATAACGATATCAAGCAAAACAAAATTTGCATAAAATAGTGTCCTTGTGGATGTGTACAATGAGCTGTCTTACTGCTGTTTTTTCTTGTTTTGCTGGGTGTTTTTTCTCCACCATGTTAACTTTTTGGCAGTTTTGCATATATGTGGGAAAACAGATTCTTTACAAGTTCTTACTGTCTGATTCAGGGGCTAGTTTAGTTCTAGTTCAGTACCATGGGGAGAGCACTTTAATGGAAACTGAGGGAAATGTTATGTGGAAGCTGTTTATTTTGTTTCAAGTCATTCTTTCTATTCTGGTTAGCTCACCCCCTCTCCCGCCCCACTTTTGTTAAGCTAACTTTGTTACAGTTTTACTTTCTAGCATGTCTTCTCCCATCCCCAGTACTTTCAAAAGAACTATCAGTTTCAGCAAAACATTTCTGCAGAAAAGCCTATCACATCTTCCTCAAAGCACTGTGATTGTTCTGTAATTCAACTTCAGGAAGCTTAAAGCAAATATTATGGTGTCTTGTAATCAAGACAAATTATTTGTTTCCTTCATCTAAATGGGGTTTTTAAGAGAATGGAATATGTATTTCAAAGAATGAGACAGCAGATGAGGCTGGAGAAGCATTTGGATGATTGCCATTGCTTGAACTCACCTGTATTTCCAAAGTCACTTTTTTTCCTGGAGGACTCCAACTCATTTTATGACCTCCATGCTCACAATATATCATCAAGCACTCAAGTACTTACATAAAATTTCTTAAATCAGGAAGAAAGTAAGCTTGGCAGCTGAACATCTGGTCCTGTTCACTTGTTGTTTTGTAACACAGTGGGAGGTGGAGGAGCTTTTGGAGAAAGAAGAAGGGGGAAATAGCAATTTGTGAAAAGAGCAAGTCATAGCAGTCATAGTTGTTGAACCACTACTAAGTCTGTAAACCTTTCTGGTTAATAAAAATTAAAGCAGGCATCCAATTTCTCCCAAAGATTATTTGCAGGCGAAAACATGAAAAAAAAAAATCTCGTACTGAACCTTTTTGAATTATTCCTTTTTAGAAGTTCAAAACTTAGCAGTTTTCAGTAAGAGATGGGAAAATAAAACTTGAATTGAAATAGCTACAATTTGATTTTGATTGTTTAAAGAGGTACAAAATGGTGAGATTTGAGCTGGAAAGAACAGACCCTGCAAGTATGAAGTTTCAATAGATATATTTCATAACTCTAAGGTGGATTAACATCTTAAGGATTGAAAATGCTTTTGACCCCATCCAAACCACTTGATCAGATTCAAAGATCAGATCAGATTCAAAACGTATTATTGTCTGGATGGAAAAATGATGTATTATAAGTTTTTTTGATACTAGATAATTTTAACAAAACAGGCTATATTTGTTGTTCACAAACTTCTAATATACTACTTGGAGGTAATGATGGAAAATTCCTGAGAAGTTACATTAGCTCAAATTAATATAATATACAAACCAAAATTACTGTGTCTCGGCCTGCAGAAAGAGCCCAGTATGAACTGGGAGACAATCTTGGGGGTGTTATGCAGACTTACGTATGTTTGTTAGAGTTGGGCAAGCGTTTGTGTTTGGCATACTTGTAAAAATGTGAGGAAAACATATGCAGTGTGAGAAACAACCTCTCACTTCAAAATTTCAAAGATTTACTAAACCTTAACAAATACAACAAATGACTTAATAAGGAGAAATAGCAGCACTGGGAGCGTGGAACTAAAGCACCATGTGCTCAACCACAAAATGGCTACTTCACCTTTTATACTCCTGGTGTAGCATCCTAACCTGTCCCAAAGTCCGTCAGCCAACTCTTCTTCATTGTCCATTGGAGGAGACTCATTTCTTGCAAATTGATTGAAGGTCAGGTGTTGCCATGCCGTGCCCCCTCCAGCAACAAGCCTGCCCTCCCCCCAAATGCCCTGACTACCAAGGACATCCGTGACAACAATAAAATGGGAGGGGAAAGAGGACTATGGGGAGAACATATCACAATAACATAACTATACATCATTATACATCATTATACATCAGTAAAACTTCTCTTAACATACACATAATATTAATCCCTTAATTGTGAGAGCCAACCATTGCATTACTCATCTATAACATGCAGAAAAACAGCATTTTAATGCCTATTATGTGAGGCAGACAGCAGTTTGCCACTACAATGTATAGACTGTACTTGTCTCTGGAGGCCCTGTCTCATAACTGAAGCCTTCTAGTAGCTAGCAAAAATGCGTAAAAAAATGTTGGAAGTTAGGACTTTTCCTTTTTATTTTTTTCTTCTTTCAGGGAATTTTCTTCCATTTGTTGCCTAAGAGATGATAGTGATCATACTTATGAGACAAAAGATGTGGTTGAGAGGAGGAGGAGGAGGAGGGGGAAGGGTGGGCCACCCTCTTAGCTGGCGGGCTTTCTCTTGGGAAGTGCAGAGATACCATGTAATTTTGGCTGGGGGAGGGGTGCTGGTCACTGGAGCTAGGCTCAGCTCCGTGCTCGCTCTCAGGACAGAGAAGAATGGTCAGGCTATTGCTGCTGCGGGGAGAATTCGCTGCCTCCACGGAGTTCTGTCCTTCACTGCTTCTCTTCAGTGCGTGAGCCTTTGATTGTAAGAGGGGCCATTGTACTGGTACCTTTTCAACACCCGACCTCGCTGGAAAGGACCCTCACCATCAGTCTGGGTGCCTCATTTCAACACCCGACCTCGCTGGAAAGGACCCTCACCATCTCCTGGATGCCTCAGGAGAAAACCTGGGTCCCCGGCCCATTGCTGAGGAAGCATGTCCTGGCTGCCACTGCACAGCTCCACTGTCTTCTACCACTTTTTGTTACGCTTTAACCTAACAGCCCATGCCCACCCAGACACGCCGCTGCTCCAGAGTTTTTGCTACACCTTGTTTTGTCACCCCAGTTGTGCTTGCCTCTGCCGCTCCAGCCTTCTGCTCTGAGGTTCCTGCTATAGTCCATATTACCATCTGGAGGGGCACCAGGACTGGCTGCCCCCTATGAGTTTTTAAAGGAATCCCCTTTTCTCTCTCTCCCACCAGCCCACCCACCATTGCCACGTGGTGCAGTGCCCGGGCCCATGCCACAGCACCCCCTGCAGCCATGGGGGAATCACTGCACCTGCCCTGCCCGGCCATGAGCCACCAGCACCCCTGCTGGCCGTGAACGGAACTGCACCGAAGGGGAGAGTTAGCTGTTATTGGGTATCTAGGGCTTTTCTCTGTTTGTTGCTGTTGATGTTGTTGTTTGTTTGCGTTTCTGAGAGACGACTGTTCACTTTAAAAATTTTTAAAGGTTTATTTCAACCTAAACAAAAAATGCAACAAGAGGACTAAATAAGGAAAAACAGAGCTGGAAGCATCCCCGTGGCTGGCTACCACGTGGCTGGCTCATCTTCAAGATGGATGCTTTGTCTTTTATATCTCTAGCCCCTCCTAGAGCCTTGTCAGTCAACTCCTTCCTTGCTGTCCAATGGTGGAGGTCACTTTCTTACATTCTGATAGGAGCTCAGGTGTAACAAGCCAACCTTCCCAAATGCCCGGATTGCCAAGACCATCCCATGATAACCCATGCTGGGGAAGACACATTGCAGTAACATAGCTATACATTTATAAAACTTCTTTTAACATACATATAATGTTCACCCCTTAATGTTGAGAGCCAACCACCTCATTACTCATCTACAACATATATTTATATATATATCTATACTTACCTAATCAACTGTTATTCCTTTTCCCATATCTTTACCTGAAAGGCCTGTAATTTTGAAGTTACAATAATTTGGAAGGAAGGGGGTCATATTTCCCATTCCAAGGGAGGTTCCTACCTTGTTTTGCAGGCACCTGTCTTTCAAACCAAGACAAAAAACATCTCTAAAACTATATCTGTAGAATGTATTTTTGTGTTTAGGGGCACTCTGTGCATTGCTTTTGTACTCTAGTACCCTTACTCTTTTCATAAAATGGTCTTAACAGTAAATATTGATTCTTTGCACTTTAGACTATTGGGCCACCTAAGCTGATTTTTCTGCCCTTTCTCCAGTCTTTGAGGAGGTCACCGACAAAGGAGAGAAATTCTCTTTTAAACTCTTGACTTTTTTGTGTCTCTTGTTTAATGTACCCCTGAGCCAGATGGACTGGGATTTTGGGAAGTGTGACAGGACTTTGATTCAGCTTTGATACTGTCCAAAACAGTGGTGCTGAGCATTTCTGAAACTGGGATTCAAGCAAGTTGTCCAAGTTATTTAATTTATTTTAACAAAAGGCAATATTCTGTATTTGGGCAGTCTGATTCCCTGCCTAAATAGAGAAAAGTCTGGGTGAGGATGAGAAGTGATGGCTTTGGTGTGGCAGGACATAGGAGCACTGCCGGCCAGGAATCCCTGCAGTGCTTCCCTCTGAGGATGGTGAGGCCCTGGCACAGATTGCCCAGAGAAGCTGTGGCAGCCTCATCCCTGGAAGAGTCCAAGTCCAGGTTGGATGGGACTTGGAGAAACCTGGTATAGTGGAAGGTGTCTGTGCCCATGGTAGAGGGGGTGGAACAAGATCTGGAAGAAGATATATTCTTTAATAACTTCCACCAGATGAATGCCTATTGTTTAATTGCTTGAAACGTACAAGTTTCCAGTCAGGAATTTATACTGCACATGAACAACTCCATCTTGTTTGAAATGTTTGCAACACTTGTAGGAATGATTAAATAGAAGAGGATTATCCCTAAACCCAAAGAATTAGATTATCAAAGAGAGACATCTCTGATACAAAGTAAGGAGATTCATCTGGAGTGGAAATATGGTTAAATATCAAAAAGTGGCCTTTTGGGCTGAAGTAGTTTATGGTTTTTTTACTTGCCAGTCTAAGAAGCCTTCATATAATTCCACTTCTAAGTCAATTGCCTTTTTTTTCCCCTCCCTTTCATAAACAAGACCTATATCCTGGATATCAGCTAGTGCTGTTTGATGATTATCAAAGAGAGACATCTCTGATATAAAGTAGGGAGATGCATCTGTAGTGGAAATATGGTTAAATATCAAAAAGTGGCCTTTTGGGCTGAAGTAGTTTATGGTTTTTTTACTTGCCAGTCTAAGAAGCCTTCCACGTCTAAGTCAATTGCCTTTTTTTCCCCCTCCCTTTCATAAACAAGACCTATGTCCTGGATATCAGCTAGTGCTGTTTGAATCACGTGATACAGAGGTTTTCTGAAATGTATTAGGCATAAAGAGTAAATGGAATTATTCTCTATGTGTTCAATGAAGTGTTGTCGAAATGATGGCTTGGGGGTATTTGCAGAAATTAATGTACTTGTCTTCTATAGCAGTTGTCTTCAGACTCTTTCAGTTGTCTTCAGACTCTTGTTTTTGGGGGTAAAAAGTCATCTGGGGAAGCTCTGTCAACAGGGAATCAGCAATATTTGTAGAGACCGACTAACGATTTTTTCAGCTCTGCTTTCTCCCTGCCACTGCACACTGTTATTTCATTTATGTTCCAGTTGTATCTCTAGCTGTGCAGTCAAAACAGGAACAATCCACACAAAGTTACTACTCACTTTCCAGTTGTGTTTAAATTCTTAGCCACCTTTCTAAGGGATAAGAAGGGAGGGAAAACAGTGCTACAGAGGCTTTGCCCAGTTGCTGAAAGACAGTGGCTTTCTAGCATAAGTAGTTGTTGGGAGAAGTGATTTTTGCGAGAGAAGAATGAAATGATGCCTCTGTAAGCATTTGCACATATTTAAAGTTTATTCAAAGCTTTTGAAAACTATGTGAACAGAGAAAGAGGAGGGGAACAGCCAGTTCTTTTCTAGGTACAGATTTTCAGGTGCAGAACATATTTCCTGAGCTAGCTCTGTCTCAAGGCACACTATTTAAATAGTATGTTCAGTGTAAATATATTAGTAACTTAAACACTCTCAGTTTTGGAATGGGACTCATCAGTTTTGAAAAGGGAGAAATTATGCACTGCTTTGTGTTGCTGTTAAAGCTGTAATCCTGCATCTGTATGCTGTGTTTGAATCCCCCGTACCTTTATGGAGCCCTGCTGAAATCTTGCATGTAAAAAAAAAAAAAAATTTGGGTATTTTAGATTGCCAGTTGTGTTGACTGAAGGGTAGACAGTTCATTTTTAAGCTGTCTCTGCTGTGGGATGGGATGCATGTGCTGGGTGGACACATAATCTCCAAGGAAATTTTATGGCTAAATGGGACAATAGGCTTTGTTATAAAATTAGACTGTTTAAGTAGAAGATATGTATAGACTTGGCTGTGAAGAATTGAATACAAAGACTTGCATTATATATCTGTAAACACTGAAGTGGATAATATTTCCTGTATAAGAGTAATTACTTTTGTCCTCTAAAGAACCTATTCCATTTCTGCCCTAAAACAACACCTGATGCTCATAAACATAAACAATAAAAACTTACGGGCTTATTTTTCAAAGGTTCTTTCTGCAAAACTGTTGAACTTTGACTGAGTTGGCAATGAGTTTCTCTTTGGGAAGAGAAATGCTGGTAGCAATGTATTATTCAACAAGCTATCTTGTTCCCTTTTTTGATTTCTTGGCCACTCATAGAACTGCTGATGCCCTGTACCATCCAGGCTCATTGCAATAAGTTCAGCCCTGGAACAACAGTGGGAATAAATCTGTAAATGTACCTAGATGCTGTTATGAAAACAAAACTGTTCTGTGAATTTAGAGCTGTACTCTGAAGACCTTATTTTATGATCACAGTGTTTATGCTGATGTGCATCTGCCTGATTATTTCCCAGTATAGTCCTTGAACTGTTCTTCAGTCAAAGTGGTATTATTTTTTCTTAACGTAATCAGGACCAGGGCAATGATTGTCCTCCTGTCCTGGGTACTGGTGAGGCCACCCCTCAAAACCTGTGTCCATTTCTGGGCCCTCACTGTAAGAAAGACATAGAAGCGCTGGAGCATGTCCAGAGAAGGGCAACAGAGCTTGGGAAGGGTCTGGAGCACAAGTCTGATGAGGAGCAGCTGGGAATTTTCAGCCTGGAGAAAAGGAGGCTCAGGGGGCAGCTTCTCACTCCTGAAATGAAGGTGTAGCCTGGTGGGGCCATGCTCTTCTCCCAGGGAACAAGTGACAGGACAACAGGAAATGGACTCAAGTTGTGTCAGGGAACATTTAGGTTGGACATTGGGAAGAAATTCTTCTTGAGAAGTGATCTCAAGCCGCTTTTAAAAACACTCATGCAAAAGCAAAACGCTTCATCCCCCTGGTCCCACACACCAGCTCTTGTGCTACAGAGTCTTAAAAATACAGTACCCATTTTTGGGCACAGAGCTGAGGATCGTGGAATACACTATCACAGTAAATCACTCTAAGACAATTTTTGAGACAGTGAAACAGCTTAGTCTAAGTACCTGCAGACAAGATCATCACATCCCATTACACGAAGGAACAAACCACTGAATTGTGACTATTGGCTTATGTCCTGAGCTTTCCCTTCTTCTGATGTAAAGCTGCAAAGTGTTTCATCAGGGAAATACTTCAGAGGATGTGGCTCCTAAAACATCTTTCCTGTGGAAAGCTGTGATAATCACTTAGTTAAAATTTATGCTTGATTTTAAAATAGATAAGGCATAGAGTTTTTTTATTCCTGTTTCCTGTGTAACTTTCCAGTGTTGTTCTAATGTTTTCTAATCTGAATACCTGCTGTGAAGCAACTGAATATGTTGCTTTGCTTGTGTAGCTTTTACTGTGATGAAGACTGTAGTGTTTTGCAGTTGGGTTTTTAAATTTTCTTTGTCCCCTTTAAGGAAAACTTGGCACCTTTTATACTGTGACCTGTTGTTCCTAGCTCTACCTTCCGGAGGATTTCTTCTAATCAACCTTCTCCTTTGAGTGTGAAAAACATCTCTTTGCTGTAGCTTCTCTTGGTAGTGTTAGCCTTAATAGAATTAGAATAGCTTGTCTTGTTCAAATATGCCAGAAGATGTTTCTATGAAATTTGGCATTAAAAAACTAAATTATCTATTAAAGGCCTGTAGAAGTAAAGTTAAAAATATGCATTCGTACTGTAAACTACAAAGCTGATTGATGGTATCGGTCATCAAACATGGCTTTAGTTGCTTCTGCCAGGAAGGGACTATTGAGCAACCTTGGCAATGTAAAAGAACTCCCACTTCCTTTCTCCCTCTTTTACTACTAAATAAAATAGATCAATTTTTTTTTGTATCAGCATCTCACCTTCCTTGGTTTTAATCACTTTTTTGGTATATTCAAACTTTTCTGCATTCAATCTGTTTTATTCATATAGAGTTAGTTCCCTTTCTTCTTCTTTGCTTAGAGTGGACACAACAACCTTAAAGCTCATCTAGTTTCAATCTCTTTGCCATGGGCAAGGACATCTTCCACTAAACCATGTTGCTCAGAGCTCCATCCAGCCTGGCTTTAAACACTTCCAGGGATGGAGCATCCAAAACTTCTCTGAGGAACCTGTTCCAGTGTCTCACCACACTCACTAGGAAGAATTTCTTCCCAATATCTAATTTAAACCTGTCCTGGATACGCAGGGCTACAAGCCCCTCACCACAAATGTCAGCCTAGGAAACAAAATTCACCAGACAATGTTCCTGATGTCATTTTACAGGAGGCGCTTGGGAATCTCAAAGCAGCCTGAGTTTGTGGTGATGGCAGCTTGGTTGTGGAAGGCATCCTGTGGCGTGCGGAACCTCAGCAGGCAGCAGTCAACTCAGGGCTACAGGGCCCTGAACAAAAATGCCAGCCATTTCCCCAGGAAACAAAACTCACCAGACCAGGTTCCTGATATCAATTGGCATGGGGTGCTTCGGAATCCCAAAGAAGCCTGAGTTTGCTTTGGTAGCATCTCGGGTCAGGGAGGCATCCTGCGCCGTGCAGAACCTCAGCAGGCAGCCAGCCACAAAGGCGCAGAGGACCCTGTACGCTAAATGCCAGTATTTTCCCCAGAAAACAAAACTTACCAGCCCAGGTTTCTGATATCAATTAGCAGGAGGCGCTTGGGATTCTCAAAGCAGCCTGAGTTTGTGGTGGTGGCTGGTTGGTTCAGAGAGGCATGTTGCAATGTGCCGAATCTCAGCAGGAAGCGCGATGCTAAGGGCTACAGCCCTCTAACCATACATGCCAGCCTTTTCCCTAGGAAACAAAACTCACCTGTCCAGGTTCCTGATGTCAGTTGGCAGGAGGTGCTTGGGACTCTCAAGGCAGCCTGAGTTTGTTGTGCTGGCAGCTTGGGTGTGGGAGGAAACAAGCTCCATGTGGAACATCAGCAGGCAGCCAGCCACATATGTCCACAGCACCCTTTACATTAAATGTTGGCATTTTACCCAGGGAAAAAAACCTCACCACACCAGCTTCAGGATCTTATTTTACTGTAGGCATTTGGGATTCTGAAAGCAGCCTCAGTTTGCAGTGGTGGCACATTCAGTGTGGGAGGCATCCTGCGCTGTGCAGAACCACAGCAGGCAGCCGGCCACTCAGGGCCATAGGACAATGAACAAAAATGCCGGCCTTTTTACCAGGAAAGAAAACTCACCAGCTCAGGTTCCAGATCTCATTTTACAGGAGGCGCTTGGGATACTCAAAGCAGCCTGAATTTGTGGTTGTGGCAGCTTGAGTCTGGGAGGCATCCTGTGCTGTACGGAACCTCAGCAGGCAGCCAGCCACATAGGCCCACAGGATATTATACACTAAATGCCAGGGTTTTCCCTAGGAAACAAAACTCACCAGCCCAGGTGCCAGATCTCATTTTACAGGAGGTGCTGGGAACTCTCCAAGCAGCCTGAGTTTGTCATCCTGAGTTTGTCGTGGTGTCAGCTTGGGTGTGGGAGGCATCCTGCGCAGTGCAGAACTTCGGCAGGCAGCCAGCCACTCATGGCCACGGCTCCTAAATTCCAATGCTGGGCCTTTTCCCTAGGAAACAAAGCACACTAGCCCAGGTTTCTGGCATCAGTTTGCAAGAGACGCATGGGATTCTCAAAGCAGCCTGATTTTGTGGTGGTGGAAGCTTGGATGAGAGAGGCATCCTGTGCCGTGCCTAGTCTCAGCAAGCAGCTGGATACTCAGGGCTACAAGCCCCTATCCACAAATGCCAACCTTTTCCCTGGGAAACAAAACTCACCAGCCAATTTTCCTGATGTCATTTTACAGGAGGCACTTGGGAATCTCAAAGCAGCCTGAGTTTGTGGTTGTGGCAGCTTGAGTCTGGGTGGCATCCTGCACCGTGTGGAACCTCAGCAGGCAGCCGGCCACGCAGGAACAACAATGCCAGCCGTAAACATAGGAAACAAATCTCACGAGCCCAGGTGCCAGCTCTCATTTTACAAACTCTCTGAGTTTGTGCTGGTGGTAGCTTGGTTCAGGGAGACGTCCTCCGCTGTGCGGAACCTTAGTAGGCAGCCCGCCACTCGGGACCCGCAGTACCCCAAACATTAAATGCCCGTATTTTCCCTCAGAAACAAAACTCACCAACCCAGGTTCCAGATCTCATGGCGCTTGAGATTCTCAAAGCAGCCTGAATTTGTGGTTGTGGCAGCTTGAGTCTGGAAGGCATCCTGCACCGTGCAGGACCTCAGCTGGTAGCCTGCCACTCAGGGCCACAGAACCCTGAACAAAAATGCCGGGGTTTTCCCTCGGAAACCAAACTCACCAGCCCAGGGTCCTGGTGTCAATTTGCAGGAGGTGCTTAGGACTCTCCAAGCAGCCTGAGTTTGCTTAGGTGGCAGCTTGGGTCAGGGAGGCATCTTGCGCCTTGCCGAATCTCAGCAGGCAGCTGGATACTCAGGCCACAGGACGCTAACCACAAATGCCAGGTTCTTCCCAAGGAAACAAAACTTACCAGGTCAGGTTCCTGATGTCATTTAGCAGGAGGCGCTTTGGATTCTCAAGGCAGCCTGAGTTTGTGGTGGTGGCAGCATGGGTCAGGGAGACCTCCTGCGCCTTGTGTAACCTCAGCAGGCAGCCGGCCATGCAGGCCCACAAGACCCCAACAATAAATGCCGTCCTTTTTTCTAGGAAACAAAAGTCACTAGCCCAGGTTCTTGATGTGAGTTGGCAGGAGGCACTTGAGATGCTCTGACGCCGTGGCCTGGATCCCAGGAGAAAGGGTGAGCCTCGTAACCGGCTAGCTGCCCAGCCCTTTTCCTCCAAGCGGCGCCACCGAGTGGCCACTCCCCACCTTGAGCTCCTTTAGCTGGGGCCAAGGGTAGCGGTTTAGCCTTTCGGCTGGAACCTCCCCTTCTACCTGGCCTGGCCAAAGGTGGGCACTCGGAGAGGTTCCTCCTCAATGCTAGGTGACACAAAGGGAGAGAGGGACTCTCTGGTGGCAAAGTTCCAAGACGTTTATTCCTTCCCCGAGGGAGAAGTGGCAGGATGATACAATGAAACAACCTCAGAGGGAGCACATGCAGAAGAGAGCACAGAGAACATGATTACAATGGCTTATAAAGGGGGGCAGTCTCCTGGGAGGAGACTGCCTACAACCAATTAGAGGTTAGCAAGGACAAACTTAGGGTGGGCTCACATTAACACAACACCAATGAGGCAGCAAGAAGGAAGGGTGAATATATAATGGACAAATGGGTGAGAGGAAACAGCATAACTGACACAGAACTTTCTGGTAAAAGGGGTACATCAAAACCCTAATTGACAAGCTGCAGAGGTTGGGTTTAGACAATTGACAAGGGAGGATTTACAAGTATGGGAGGGGTAAAGAGGATTAGCATGAGGATCGATGTAAGGAAGGGTGGGAAAATATGGGGTAAGCAACTCTGGGGAGAACTATTTTTGAAACTGAACAGGGGGGTGTGGAACGAACCATTTCATAACATAGGAAAATTTAACATATTACAGTTTAAACAGTTAAAAATCCAAAAACACACCACAACAATGCTCAAAGCAGCCTGAGTTTTCTTCGGTGGCATCTTGCATCAGGGATTCCTCCTGCGCCCTTTGAACCTCAGCAGGCAGCCAGCAGCCTAGGTCCGCAGGACCCTGAAAAAAAAGTGCCAGTATTTTTCCTTGAAACAAAACTCACCTAGGAAGCAAAACTCACCAGCCCAAGTGCCTGGTGTCAGTTTGCAGGACACACTTGGGACTCTCAAGGTAGCGTGAGTTTGCTTTGGTGGCATCTTGGGTCAGGAGGAATCCTGTGTCATGCCAAACCTCAGCAGGCAGCTGGCCACTCATGGCCACAGGCCCCTGAGCACCAGTGCTGGGCCTTTTCCACAGGAAACAAAACTCACCAGCCCAGGGTCCTGGTGTCACTTTACAGGAGGCGCTTGGGACTCTCAATGCAGCCTGAGTTTGTCGTGGTGGCAGCTTGGGTCGAGGAGACATCCTGCGCCATGCATAACCTCAGCAGGCAGCCGGGCACTCAGGGCCACATGGCCCCGAACATTAAATGCCAGTATTTTCCCTAGGAAATAAAACTCACCAGCCCAGGGTCCTGGTGTCAGTTTGCAGAAGGCACTTGGGATGCTCCAAGTAGCCTGAGTTTGTTTTGGTGGTATCTTGGGTCAGGAGGGCATCCTGTGTAGTGTGGAAGCTCAGCAGGCAGCCGGCCATGTAGGCCCACAGGACCCTGTACATTTAATGCCAGCCTTTTCCCCCAAGAACAAAACTCATCAATGTAGCCATGATATTTTATGAGAAATCCTTTGCTAGGATTTTTTCCCTCTTGGGAAGCTGAGGAGCCTCAGGAAACAAATGTAAACAATAACTATCTGCTGCTGTGGAGTGCAACAGATGCCTCTTCCATTGGTCCATGTGGATTGTTTTCAGTTGATGACCAATCACAGCCACCTTTGAGTTGAGGCTGTGAACAGTCACAAGATTTTGTTATGCATTCTATTCCTGTTCTTTCTAGCCTTCTGATGATCTTTTCCCTCTATTCTTTTAGTATAGTTTTAATATAGTATTTTAATAAAATATATATCATAAGATGATAAACCAGCCTTCTGAGAACATGGAGTCCAGGCTCGCATCTCCACACACGGGGTACCAGACACAATTGGTGACCTCCGATTGTGTGGCATTGATGGTCGCCCCAAGAGTGACCATGGAGTCCAGCCTAGAGCTGAAGAACTAAGACTCTGAAGGTGGGCAGAGTTCACAGCCAGCGCTGCAAACAGAAGAACCTTTTGAAGTTTCCTGGACTTCGTGTGCAGAGACTGCAGAGCAGCAGAGCTGCAGAGCTGATGAACCCTCAAGGACACTGTTTCAAGGTACTGTTAACTTTTCCCTTCCTGAAAATACTGCCCTTCACAGAATGTGGGTGGAAAATTGGCAAAATGTACCTTTGGAAACTCAGGTTCAGTTTTCTGCATCAGATGAGAAAGTTATTAACCTCTGGCGAAGGTGGGGGCATGAGGAAAGAATTAATATGGTGGAGAGACATTTTTATGAGTTCTTCAGATGGACAAAATACATGGATTTTTTACAGATTTGATATACTCCATTGATTTAGATATCTGGCATTTCATGCAGTCTGTTTTTGAGTGGACGCATGACCAGGGTTTTTGACTCCCTCAAATCTTTTTGGCATTCCTAGCCCTCTTCCATGTTTTGAAACAGAGAGAGCTTGCTGTCCAGTTCGTTGCTGAGTGTCGGGGGCATGCACCCTTCCCACCGGACATGGCAGGAGAGGAACCTGTTGAAGAAGACGAACTGCTGGTTCCCAGGCCCCCTGCTTCGCCGTGGCATTCTCTGCTCCCCGCACTCCGGGAGGGCGTGGACTCGATCCCACCCTGGCCAGCCCCGGGGGAGGCGCCTGTCCCAGTGGCCCTGCCCACAGCCCCGCCGCCTCTTGGGGCGGCTCCGCTGGCTCTGATGACTGTAACTATCTGCTGCTGTGGAGTGCAACAGATGCCTCTTCCATTGGTCCATGTGGATTGTTTTCAGTTGATGACCAATCACAGCCACCTTTGAGTTGAGGCTGTGAACAGTCACAAGATTTTGTTATGCATTCTATTCCTGTTCTTTCTAGCCTTCTGATGATCTTTTCCCTCTATTCTTTTAGTATAGTTTTAATATAGTATTTTAATAAAATATATATCATAAGATGATAAACCAGCCTTCTGAGAACATGGAGTCCAGGCTCGCATCTCCACACACGGGGTACCAGACACAATTGGTGACCTCCGATTGTGTGGCATTGATGGTCGCCCCAAGAGTGACCATGGAGTCCAGCCTAGAGCTGAAGAACTAAGACTCTGAAGGTGGGCAGAGTTCACAGCCAGCGCTGCAAACAGAAGAACCTTTTGAAGTTTCCTGGACTTCGTGTGCAGAGACTGCAGAGCAGCAGAGCTGCAGAGCTGATGAACCCTCAAGGACACTGTTTCAAGGTACTGTTAACTTTTCCCTTCCTGAAAATACTGCCCTTCACAGAATGTGGGTGGAAAATTGGCAAAATGTACCTTTGGAAACTCAGGTTCAGTTTTCTGCATCAGATGAGAAAGTTATTAACCTCTGGCGAAGGTGGGGGCATGAGGAAAGAATTAATATGGTGGAGAGACATTTTTATGAGTTCTTCAGATGGACAAAATACATGGATTTTTTACAGATTTGATATACTCCATTGATTTAGATATCTGGCATTTCATGCAGTCTGTTTTTGAGTGGACGCATGACCAGGGTTTTTGACTCCCTCAAATCTTTTTGGCATTCCTGGAAACTCAGGTTCAGTTTTCTGCATCAGATGAGAAAGTTATTAACCTCTGGCGAAGGTGGGGGCATGAGGAAAGAATTAATATGGTGGAGAGACATTTTTATGAGTTCTTCAGATGGACAAAATACATGGATTTTTTACAGATTTGATATACTCCATTGATTTAGATATCTGGCATTTCATGCAGTCTGTTTTTGAGTGGACGCATGACCAGGGTTTTTGACTCCCTCAAATCTTTTTGGCATTCCTAGCCCTCTTCCATGTTTTGAAACAGAGAGAGCTTGCTGTCCAGTTCGTTGCTGAGTGTCGGGGGCATGCACCCTTCCCACCGGACATGGCAGGAGAGGAACCTGTTGAAGAAGACGAACTGCTGGTTCCCAGGCCCCCTGCTTCGCCGTGGCATTCTCTGCTCCCCGCACTCCGGGAGGGCGTGGACTCGATCCCACCCTGGCCAGCCCCGGGGGAGGCGCCTGTCCCAGTGGCCCTGCCCACAGCCCCGCCGCCTCTTGGGGCGGCTCCGCTGGCTCTGATGACTGCGCTTGCACCTTGGCACCCGGAAGTGCTCCTCGCAGATGCCTCTGGGCTGCCCGGCAATGTGATTGACAAAAACGATTCCCCAGCGCAGTGACCTGCGGCTGTGCTGCTGTCCCCGGGAGCTGCAGGAGCTGCCTCCATACCTTCTCTCTCTGCATTGCTGCCGGCAATTGAATTTGCAATGGTGCAGGCGGCGCCAGCATGGGCCAGCCCCGTGATGATCCTGTCACCCCCAGCCAACCCACTTGCAGTGCAAGAGCATGCTGAGACTGGCGTTGAGCCCGCGGGACCGTCTCAAGAGCCAATCCCAACACCCGCACCGCTCCCGTTGGCTCCCCCAGTGGTTCTGCCCCCTTCAGGGACCCCGTCCTCTGTGTCTGTGTTCACATCAGACCCTGCGGAGAGCCTGTCTCTCTGTGGAAGGGGCGTGGCTCAGCAGCTGATTGCAGATGCAGTCCGGCTGGATGCTTTCAAACTCAGCGTGTTTAGTGGGTCATTTCGCATGTGGTCAGGGGCTTCTCCCTGGGGTCTGGGGTGCCTGCCTTCCCCCGTGTGTCCCAGCGGCGTGGGGGAGTTGGCTCCTGGAGCTTCTGCCTCTGGTCACCAGCCCAGAGGGGATGGAGGTGGTGGCCAAGGGGCAGGAAGCAGGGACACTGCCATTTGCATTGCAGGAGCAAGAGAGTGCAAAGCAAGCATTGCTCGCTTGCTCTGGGGACAAGAACCCCCCAGATCTGGGATGAAAATTCCTGAGAAAGCTTCTCTTCCCCAGCTGCCAGTGTGCACCTGTGCTTCTAGGGGGAGGAAGGCATTTGGTCACTTCTGCTCTCAAGACACTGGCAGCATGGTCCTGCCAGGTTGTGAGAACACAGAGCCCACCTCACGGGCTGGTTCTGGGCCATTTGTCTCATTTTTCTGGGCCGGGGCCACCGCCCCGTACAGTGTTGGGTTTGGGAGCTTTCATCTCCCTTTCCAGACCTGGGCCAGGTCTGGGTTCCCTGGTCTGCCCACCAGGGCCACCAAAGGGTCCTAAAAAAGGCCCTCTGCTGCTGCTGCTGCTGTTCTTTCGGACAAAAAAAAAAAAAAAAAAAAAAAAAAAAAAAAAAAAAAAAAGTGGAAAGAACTAGCAGCTCAAAAGCATTGAAAAGCCAAGAATTAGCCTCAACCCAAGATGTTCAATGAAGGGCTGTGGCCAGGGCATTCCAGAATTTTCTCTGAATTGTTTGATAATTGTCTATGGATTGTTGATGATTCTTGATGATTTTCTTTAGCAGTTTTTGTTTCAGGATTCTGCAAGCCTGTTTCAGGACAAAAAAGGACTTCCAGAGATGTCAGAGGAACATCTTCAGTCCATGGACTCTGTCCTGAAATTCAGCTGTTTGGACTTGAAACAATGAACATTCTTTGCATCAGTTTTTTTCATTTTCTTCTATTTAAAGATTGTTTTAGTGATATGATAGGATTTGATGTTCTATAAGTGAAGAATTTCCCTGCATGTTCTACAGGTGAAGAATTTCTGTGACCATTCCACATCAGAAGTTGATTGAGGTTTCGATTGGCAACAGAAAAACCTCAAGAAGTCTTTGTTCTATCTTCTGCAAGGACCCAGTAGAAGATATTACAAACACTCCTTTTTCTATTTAATTTAATACATTTAAAAGGGTGAAATGTAGCCATGATATTTTATGAAAAATCCTTTGCTAGGATTTTTCCCTCTTGGGAAGCTGAGGAGCCTCAGGAAACAAATGTAAACAATAACTATCTGCTGCCGTGGAATGCAACAGATGCCTCTTCCATTGGTCCATGTGCAGTGTTTTCAGTTGATGACCATTCACAGCCACCTGTGTTGAGGCTGTGAGCAGTCACAAGACTTTGTTATGCATTCTATTCCTGTTCTTTCTAGCCTTCTGATGATCTTTTCCCTCTATTCTTTTAGTATAGTTTTAATATAGTATTTTAATAAAATATATATCATAAGATAATAAACCAGCCTTCTGAGAACATGGAGTCCAGACTCGCATCCCCACACATGGGATACCAGACACAACACACCAGCCCAGGTTGCAGATCTCAGTTTACAGGAGGCACTTGGGATTCTCAAAGAAGCTTGTGTTTGTCGTGGTCGCTGCCTGTATCTGGGAGGCATCCAGTGCCGTGCGGAACCTCTACAGGCAGCCAACCATTCAGGGCCACAAGCCCCTGAAAAAAAATGCAGTGGATTTCCCTAGGAAAGAAAACTCACCATCCCAAGTGCCAGGTGTCAGTTTGCAGGAGGCCCTTGGGACTCTCAAAGCAGCCTGAGTTTGCTTTGGTTGCAGCTTGGGTCAGGGAGGCATCCTGTGTTGTGCCGAAACTCAGCAGGCAGCCGGCCACTCATGTCCACAGGCCCCTGAACACAAATCCTAGGAAACAAAAACCACCAGACGAGGTTCTTGGTGCGACTTGGCAGGAGGCACTTCAGATTCTCAAAGCAGACTATTAGCTTTGATAGCATCATGGGTCAGGGAGGCAGCCTGACCCATGCCGAACCTCAGCAGGCACCCACCCGCATAGGCCCACAGGACCCTGTATATTTAATGCCGGCCTTTGCCCCAAGAGCAAAACACACCAGCCCAGGTTGCAGATCTCATTTTACAGGAGGCGCTTGGGATTCTCAAAGCAGACTGAGTTTGCTTTGGTGGCAGCTTGGGTCACGGAGGCATCCTGCACCGTGCAGAACCTCAGCAGGCCAGGTAGGCGCACAGGACCCTGTACATAAAATGCCAGCCTTTTCCCCAGGAAACAAAACTTACCAGCCCAGGTACCAGATCGTATTTTATGGGAGGCGCTTGGGATTCTCGAAGCAGCCTGGGTTTGTGGTGGTGCCAGATTGGGTGTGAGATGCATCCTGCGCCATGCAAAACCTCAGCTGGTAGCCTGCCACTCAGGGCCACACAACCCTGAACAAAAATGCTGGGGTTTACCTTCAGAAAACAAACTCACCAGCCCAGGGTCCTGCTATCAGTTTGCAGGACGCGTTTGGGATTCTCAAAGCAGCCTGAGTTTGTGGTTGTGGCAACTTGAGTGTGGAAGGCATCCTGCACCATGCAGAACCTCAGCAGGCAGCTGGCCACAGAGAGCCACGGGCCTCTGAATAAAAATGATGGAGTTTTCTCTCGGAAACAGAACTCACCAGCCCAGGTTCCTGGTGTCAATTTGCCAGAGACGCTTGGGATTCTCACAGCAGCTTGAGTTTGTGGTGGTGCCAGCTTGTGACAGGGAGGCATCCTGCGCCGTGCAGAACCACAGCAGGCAGCCGGCCATGTAGGCCTACAGGACTCTGTACACAAAATTCCTGCCTGTTCCCCAGGAAAAAAATTCACCAGCCCAGGTTTCAGATCTCATTTTATGGGAGGTGCTTGGGACTCTCAGAGCAGCCTGAATTTCTGGTTGTGGCAGCTTGGGTGTGGGCAGCATCCTGTGCCATGCAGGACCTCAGCAGGCAGCCGGGCATTCCGGGCCAAAGGCCTCTGAAGAAAAATGCTGCAGTTTTCCCTAGGAAACAGAACTCACCAGCCCCTGGTGTTACTTCACGGGAGGCGCTTGGGACTCTCAATGCAGCCTGAGTTTGTCGTGGTGGCAGCTTGGGTCGAGGAGACATCCTGCGCCATGCATAACCTCAGCAGGCATCCGGCCACTCAGGGCCAGAGGCCACTAAATAATAAATGCCAGTCTTCTCCCTAGGAAACAAAACTCACCAGCCCAGGTTCATGAAGTAAGTTTGCAGGAGGCACTTGGGACTCTGACAGCAGCCTAAGTTTGTCGTGGTGACGTCTTGGGTCAGGGAGACATCCTGCGCACATGTTTGCAGGACCCCAAACATTAAATGCCGGTATTTACCCTCGGAAACAAGACTCACCAACCCAGGTTCCAGATCTCATGGAACTTGGGATTCTCAAAGCAGCCTGAATTTGTGGTTGTGGCAGCTTGAGTGTGGAAGGAATCCTGCGCCGTGCAGAACCTCAGCTGGTAGCCTGCCATTCAGGGCCACAGAACCCTGAACAAAAATGCCAGGGTTTACCCTTGGAAATACAGTCCAGGTGTTCTGCGGCTTCATTCTTTGCCACCTGGAATCCACTGCCGTCTCTGTTTCCCGGACGCTAAGAAGTGGCTTCTTCGTGCACAGATCACTGTGGCTGTCATGGTGCTCTCCGTGGCGCTGCTTCTGCCGAAAAATGCCCAGTAGTGGCGCTTTCCTTCCGACAGCTCTGTATATCTGTATTCTGTGTCTCTTGCCGTCTGCATCTTAGCGAAAAGCTCTTCCACTACGTCCAGCAAGGACAAACTGTGCCAGCACAGCACATGTCCCCCAGCCTTGCCCTAGGAGTTCACGAGTTCTTTGCATCTCAGAAACCTAAAGGGAAGAGCAAGATTTTCCACGGAGCACTGCAGGAGATCTAGCAGGAAGCATAGAAAATTTGTCCAAGAATACCTTCCATTCGAATGCTAATGCGAATTGAAGAGGCAGGCGAGCAGCACATCACCGTCCGGTAGCAGTTAGAAAGCTGCGCACACAGTCCGGGTGTTGTGCAGCTTCGTTCTTCGCCTCCTGGAAGCTGCCGCGCTCTCCGTCTCCCATACGCGAAGAAGTGGCTTCTTCGCGCACAGATCACCATGCCGGTCGCGGTGCACTCCGGGGCGCTGCTTCTTTCTGATTTGTTCATTGACCATTTCTTTGCTTTCTTGAAAAATATCCATGTCAAATTTTGGAAAGTATTCAGAGGGAATCGCTTAAAAGTATAGGAAGTGCTGTGTCCTGTGCGAAAAGCTTTTTAAAAAGGAGAATGGGGGAAAATGTGAGGAATGACAACTGAAATCCGTAAGTACATAAATTATCTACAAATTCTGGTTGATAGCCTAATCTGGTAAATAAAGCAATGGTTGATCGCCTAACATGGTGAGTAAGCCTGCTTCTACATTGACAAGGGGCAAGTAATTAAACCACTGTTACTCAGA
Source organism: Pyrgilauda ruficollis (assembly GCF_017590135.1). NCBI lineage: Eukaryota > Metazoa > Chordata > Aves > Passeriformes > Passeridae > Pyrgilauda > Pyrgilauda ruficollis. Next base: position 9,006 of record NW_024525023.1, on the reverse strand, counting down.
CATCATGAGAATGCCATTATTTCTGTATGTATACTTCAAATTAAAGTACTATGGAAACAGTCTTAGGAAATGAAAATACAGAGAATGACAGTATGGAAAGATGCCACTCTACCTTACTTCAGGTGCTTGTCTATAGCAACTGAAGAAAGAAAACAACTGACATTGTATTTATAATTTTCTGCTGCTTTGTGTATGCCTGAACTGTGATAACATCTTCCTTTGTGCAGGTGTGCTAGAAAGGAAACATTGCACCCATCAATTTCTGAATTCAATTAAGTAGTTTCAAGTACTAAGGTAAAAAATTGATCTCTAAATTTCTGTTATTTTCATGGACAGATCAGAGTGTCTGTCCCTGAAATTATTTTCACCTACAGATGTGGACTACATTTGACACTCAAAGTTATTTCTGATTTCACTCATAAACTGAACTACAGAACAAAAACTGACATCCTAGATTCCTATCCCCACAGCTTGTAACTAGTGATAAAAAGATAACTATCTTTTTATCGCAACAGTGCATATTTTTAGGGTTTTAGCTGTCATTTGGCAACACTTTCAGTTACATATTTGTTGTGGTGCATTGTTCAATTGGTTTGTTCTGTTACCCCCCATCTGTTTAAATGGCTCGGTCGTGGGATTCCCCCTCCTCCCCTGGTAACCCCTCCCTTCGAGAGTTGTCAATTTGTTGTCTCCTCCCCTGTTTCTCTGGATACCCTCTGTTAATCCCGCCCCAATTTCCTGTCCATCACCCACTGACCCGTTCCCTTTTTCCAGAAAGTTCTCCCCTCTGCAGTGGGTGATTGGATCAGGAACAAGAGTCCCTCCCTACCACCTTCCCTATTTGCTAGCCAGCGTGTCCCTCCCAAGTATGCTCCTCCCTAAGTTTCCCCTTATTGGTTGTTATATTGTCCCTACCCCATTGTTCCACCCCCTTTATATACTGTTGCATTCGCGTGTTAGGGGGTTTTTCTCAGCTGGCTCACCTGGTGACAATAAACTTCTGGACTTTGCCCCCGAGAAGAGTCCCTCTTTTCATTTCTCTCTTCGCCTTCCTACTGCCCACTGCTACCTCCTGCTGAGGCGCTCCCCGGACACCTGCCCGGGGAGTAGAGAAATTTAGACAGCAGCGCGGCACACGCTGATTAGATAAATACTAAAATTAGACACTGCATAGAAGTCTGGTTTACCAGAGCTATCACTTTTCTGTCATTGAGTACTCTTGTCCACAGGTTTTGCAGACCCACAGCAAAGTAATTACAGACGTGATAAATTACATGATAAAAGGAGGTGAGTGTGATCTTCAACCTCAAAATCACCCATCTCCATGCTCAGTGTTGCATTCCCCCTTCCTTGGTATCAACTGAGGCTCTGCAAGCCAACAGAGATATGGGAATGCAGTGTCTCCTACAACGGAAATTATACTGACGCTGTCAACAATGCTAGTTGCAATTCTCCTATAGCAGCACGAAGTACTTGTATCAACGTGGTGATGACAACAACAGAACACTTAAAAATACTTCCTGTATTTTACATAAGAGGGAGAAATACGTGCTTTCTTCTAAACTGTATTTCTTTCTTCTTCCTCCTTGCCCCACTCCCCTGTCTTTTTAGTTTAATATTCAGTTGTGGGTTTTGCATTCTCTTGGAGTTGCGCCCAACATACCTGGTGTGTCACTGGACCTGTTCATGACAAACATCCTTGCCAGTTTCTAATGCTTTTTGCAGCAGCTAAATTTTGTCCCTCAGTATACTTCCAGGCTTCCCATCTGGCTGAGGTGGTGCAGTGTGTTCATAGGTTTCAACTTAAAACTCTGCCTGGAAAGGAGCAAAATTTCCCCTTGATGACACTAGAGAGAAAAGCAGGCTTAAGTCTGTGACAGCCCACAATTTCTCATCAGAGTAAAAACAGTGAGTACTTGATCCACACACCTTCCTTTCCAAGATATGCTACTTTTTTCACTTCTAAATATTCCCGAACTCTTACTTGCAGTTTTTGTGGTCTCAAAATCAAACTAAATCTGTTCCTGTTTGGATTGGATCTGGAGGATGCTTTACCATATCTTTAAGGAAAACATTACAGTAGAACATATTGTGTAACTTGGTTGCCATCAGATAGTCTTTTAAAATTGGATTCAACTGTATAGGAATTGCCTTTGAGTGTCTTTTTAATGTTTCTTGCTTACACAATTTAAAGAATTCAAAACAAATTTTCAGCAAAAGACTTTTGTCTTCACTCATCACACTCTCTGACTGTTAAGAGTAAGAAAGCTGTTCTCCTATTTTCACAATGGGAATAAAATATATAATGTGACAGTCTTGACTCAACAACAGGGTGAGGAACTTAGGATGCACAGGACATGCACAGACATCAGGACAATATATCTGTTCCAGAACCCACATCCCTTACTCCAAAGTGTGTTTCAAGTGCATATCAGAGGCTGGAAGAATAGGCCAGGTGGCCTTCAACTCATTTTCAGTGTTATTTTCCTGAAAGTTCAGCTGGTCTTTCCCACTATGAGACACTTCATTAGAGTCACTTCGCATCAGAAAAGCCTGGAACTGTGCATGTGCACACAAAGAGCATGCTGAGTATAACCACAGGTTATACCATTCTTAGGAATTCCTTAGGAAAAGGAAACTGGAGTTCCCAGTTTTTGTTAGGAAACCAGGCTAAAAATTACGGCCACAGGAATTGCAAGGCATACCAGTTTGGTATTACTATGTAGAGGCTATTAATCTCTCATAGTGGAGATTACTAAGTAATGCTTTATTAAATACTTCCTTATCAATATAAAGACTATACTTAAATTAATGTATTTTCCTATACACAACTTCCCACCCATATGTAGTTTCTTCTATTAACCTGAAAGGAAGACTGGGCTGGCAAATTCAGTAAGTCAGGCAACTAACAGTTCCTGGAACAGCCTTGTATACATGAACATTACACAGACATTTAGGACTCACATGTTGTATAGATATACAACATTTGGCTTTAAAAAATATATTTACTCTCTATGTGTCAGGCCCCAACACAGTCTATCCATGTCAAGAACTGCAGTCTGATGCTGCCAAAACCAGAACTGGAAATCTCGCACAGCTACAAAACAAATGCTCAGGGTTTGTTGTGGTACAAGATTCAGTTGATATACATCAGGCAGAGAAGTGTGGTCAAGGACAGGCATTGGTCAGTCCCCAAACTAGGACCTTCTGGCCTTTGTTTATCCATGGAGCTTCAGCTCAAACTGTTGTTTCCATTTCAGAAGTGGATTTGTTCCCTGCTGTTCAGAGGCACAGATCTGTTAGAACACCCACAAGTCACTGTCTTGCCTTATCACCAATAATACGCTTACCCTATGAAGTACAAGAAGATAGCGATATCGGAAAAAAAAAAAAAAAAAAGAGACACGCATTTCTCTTATCACTGCCTGAAAACCACCTTCTTGGACCCCATGTGGACACACACAAATGTAAAGGAGAAAATGCAGTGTAGAAGGATTCTTGGCTGAACAAGGCCATGATATTCTCCTGCGGGAATTGGGCAAACCTGGCCTGCAGATTACAGAGTTACTCTGAAGACCATGCACCGTCCTCTAACAAGAATAAGATAGACCATGTACTGTCCTCAAATAGATAAAACAAGGAAGAATGAGCATTGTGCCAAGATGAGACCAAATGCCAAGCACATTGTGGGAGCTGCTAATTTGGCACACCTTAACTAAAGATGCTTATGGCATGACAACCAATCAGTAATTAACATGTATGTGTGAATATAGCTACTTAACCAATGAACATTAAGCTTTAGTGGCGTGAGACTGTGTATAGAGAACGATAAATATGCCAAAGTTGCTTAATAAAGTGGGACAACATGTAGCCACATTGGTTGTGAGTGTCCTTACTCGGCTTACTCCCCGTGGGACCCTCCTCAATGCAGCCTTTGAATAATCTTTTTCCTCTTATTCCCCTTCTGACTTGTAACTCTCAATCTACAAGAAATGGGCACATAGCTCTCACAAAACATAACATGAACCTAGAAGGGAGACATAATAAAAAGGAAGAGAGACAATGTAATGATAAATGAGACCTGGATCTGTTGTAGATGAGTTTAAAATACAAGAAAGTGTATTTTACATGTTCAGCTTCATGCAGTGATTTTATTATTTTAACAAGTTAGGGAAAGTGAAACTCATCTTTCTTATTTGTGTGTGTGTTGGGAGTTTTTTTTTAATCCAAACAAAACAGGAAATAAACAAATATTGAGACCCAGCAAGCAGAGAATGTGGGCTTTATTCTACCCATCAATTAGCCTTAAATACCTGTTCTTTGTGTAGTCAAAGCTGTCCTGCACAACATGGCCTCTCTCTCCAATTTTCAGACCCCACATACTGCTTTAAGTAGACACTGACAAGCTTTGATGCTCCAAGATTGTCAGAATGTGAGAGGTGGTAAAGCAGGAGTCCTGCAGGTCTCTGTGAAGTGACTGGAGACAGGCTTCTTGTTATGACTCAGACAAGACTGAAGTAAGGCTCATAGCTGTTACTCCCATTGGCATCACCTTAAAACCATAGAATCATAAAATAGTGTGAGTTGGAAGAGACTTTTTAAAGGTCATCTAGTGCAGCCCCAGGAACATCTTCAACTAAGTCAGGCTGCTCAGAATCCAGTCCAACCTGACCTTAAATGTTTCTAGAGATGAGGCGTCTACTATCTCTCTAGGTGTTTCAGTGTTTCACCATTTGCATGGTATAAAAATTTTCTTCCTTCCAGCTAATCTGAATTGACCCCCTTCAGTTTAAAACCATTACCCTTGTCCTATAACAAGAGGCTCTACTGAAAAGTGTGTCCCTGTCTTTCTTATAAACCTGCCTTTTAAGTACTGTAAGGTCACAATGAAGGTCTTTGGAGCCTTCTTTTCTCCAGGCTGAACAGCTCCAATTATTTTAGCCTTTCCTCATAGGAGAGCTGTTCCACCCCTCTGATAATAGTTGGGGCCCTCCCCTGGTCCTGCTCCATTATTTATTGTCTTTGAGAACTCTAGAACTGGACACAATATTCCAGGTGAGCTCTCATGAGAGTGGAGTAAGGGAATGGAATCATCTCCCTTTTGGCCTTGGTCTTTTGAGTCAGACCAGGACACAGTTTTCTGGGCTGTTGAGCACACTCTGTTGGCTCATGTTTTGGCTGGTATCCACCAATACTGAGCGGCTTCCAGCTGGGGTATGCCCTGTGGGCTGCCTTGGCCAGGATATCTCAGTGGTGCTCAGTACAGCATGTCTGAGTTCCCAAGCAGCTGCTAGCTGCAGGCAACCTAAGCAAGCTCAAGTGATATCACCTTTTTGTGATTTCAGCTCTTTAGCTTGCTAGGTGCCGCAGCAGATGGCAGGAGAGAAGAGGAGAAGCACTGTGTGAGGTTCCGAAGAATTTTTTGTTGGTGTCTTCTATGAAGGTTCTCAGTGACAGCTCTTCTCCTGAACTAGGCAGAAGTAGGGGATTATATACCTTACAGGGGTTTTGGAAATTGTCCAATATTAAGGATCAAGGGAAAGTGACCTATAGGCTTACAGAGAGATAAGCAGGGTCCAAAAGGCAGAAGAGAGGGACTTCTAAGGCCCAGTCATCATGACTTGGCATTTCCTAGCTTAGGCCTCTGACCGCCAAGGAGGCCTTGCAGGCCCTGGGCCTGCTGTACACCAAAACTTTCCCAAGTCCTTCTCTGCAAGGCTGCTTTCAATTTCTTCATCTGGATTTGGTATGGTACTGGGAGTTGCTCCAAGCCAGGTGCAGAACCTGGCACTTGAACTTGTTGAATCTCATAAGGTTTCCATGGGCCCATTTCTAAAACTTGTCCAGGTACCTCAGGTACTTTAAATGAACCAACCACTTGATCTGGTGTCACCTGCAAATTTACTGAGAGTGCACTCAATTCATTTGTCTCTGACTCTGATAAAGACATTAAGTAGCACTGGCCCCCGTATGGACACCTCCTCAGGCGCCCATATTGGGTCCCCAAGCTGTTGATTACCCTGTGGATGCCACTGTCAAACAAATTCCTCCTCCAGTGAGCAGTCCTCCCCTCAAATCCATCTCTCTCCAATTTAGAGAGAGGATATTGTGGGGAACCATATCAAAGGCCTTAAATAAATCCAGATAGATTTTTCTTAAATCCAGATTAGATCCATTCACTTGCCCACTGATGTAATCATTCAATCATAGAAGGTCACTAAGGTTTCTAGATCAGGCAGGATTTTACTTTGGTGAAACTGTGCTGGTTGTCTCAACTCACCTCCCTTTCATGTGCCTTAGTATGGCTTCTAGGAGGATCTGTTCCATGATGTTCACAGAGGTGAAATTGACAGGGTGGGAGTTCCCAGGATCCTCCTTTCTACTCTTTTTTTAGATGGGTACAATGTATCTCTTTTCCAGTCACCAGGGTCTTCACCTGACTGCCACAACTTCTTGAATATCTTGGAAAGTTGGCTTGGCAACTACATCAGACAATTCTTGCAATGCATCTCACTAGGTCCCATGGACTTCAGTAGGATCAGGCTCCTCAGGTGGTCATGAACGTGATCTTCACTTACAGCGGGAGATGTTTTCTGTCCCCAGTCCCCATGTATTAGTTCATCCACACAAGAGATGTGGGAGGAGAGGTTGCCATTGAAGTCTGAGACAATAAAGTTTTTTAATGCCTCAGCCTTCACTTTGTCCACCATTACCAGTTTGCCAACCTTGCTTACCTTATTTTACCTTTCTTTTCTGGCTTTTGTACCTGTAGAAGCTCTTCTTGTTATTCTTTGCCTGGGCAAGTTCAGGTCCAGCTTCACCTTTGGCCTTCCTCACCTCATGCTTACAAAAGTGGGCTGTATCCCTGTACTCTTGCCAGGATACCTGTCCTTGCTTTCCCTGCCTGTGTATATACTTCTTGCTGTTTAGTTTGACCAGCAGGTCCTAACTCAGCCATGCTGGTCTCTTGCCTTCCTTCCCCTACTTTTTGCACCTAGTGATGAAAAGCTCTTGAGTTCTATGAAAGGCATCCTTGAAAGATCTGCTAAGTCTGCTCTGCTCCCTTTTCCTTGAGGGTGGTTTCCCAGGTGGTCGTATTGACTAACTCATTGAAGAACTGTAAGTTTGCTTTCTTGAATTCTAGGGTCCTGACTTAACTCTTTGCCTGACTCCTCAGTGATGCTGGTTTAGGTTTTTGCTTTTATATGTTCTATGCATTCTTCGCACATCTACTTGTTGCTTTGTAGCCTGTTGTATTAGTGGCTAGATTTCCCAATACTTTACCATGGCCTTTCCTTAAGCAGAAAGACAAAACAAATTCCAAAGCTCCAAGCCCTGGGAGGTGCAGGGCCCCAGTGCTATCTTGGTTTTTCCTGGGAACCAAGGTTGAGAACAACTCTTCGAGACAACATTTCATAGAGCACAGCTAGTGCTGATGGAGGGACTCCAGAGAATGGGCTTTCCTGGGGGGAAATTGCACCACCACTTGTCCTCCTCCTTTTTATCAATTATGCTAATTTCCTAAAGCCTATGAAAATGTATTCACCCCTGGCGGGGGGGTGGGCTTTTGTGGACATCTTTCAATAACTGTCACTGAAGGTCTTCAAATAAAGATCCACTCTTATATTACCTCCTTATTAAAATTATCTTGAGTTTCATTTTCCAGGTTTGGAAGAAGGCAATATCAAGACTGCAAGTCCACAAGTACATGATCACTGTAGTCTAGTGACTCCAATCTTGACACCCCCAATAACTCACTTGCATTGGTGGCCATCAGGTACAGTATCACAATCTGTCTGGTAGGGCTGGTTATTATCTGACTTAAGAAGTTATTCTCCATGCATTCCAGGAATCTCCTGTGGTACTAGATGTCAGAGTGGTTGAAGTGCCCCAGAAGGATGACGCCCTGTGTTGTGGTGCACCAGTTTAGTTGCTCTCTTGCACTGGGGGATTGGGAATTTGCACAGAATAGTTTTGTATAAAACACTGTCCTAGGGTGAGGTTATGATGCTTGTATCCCCAATTGTGTGTTCTGTTGGTGCTGGATGTTATGTACTGTGTCTTTTTGCTGCTTTGCTTTGCTCTTGCTCCTGCTTTGCTCCTGCTTTGCTTTTGCTTTTTGCTTCTGTTAGTTAAGCTAAGCAGTCCAGATTTTTCCCTGGACTGTTTTTTCCCTTCCCTTTTTGGAACCATCCAAACCTGCTCCGGACTGGGACCTGGGAAACACCGAGAGTTTACATCTTGTGGCTGCAGCAGCTATCCCCAGCGCCGGAGGAAGCAACAACAGAGCGACCACTCCCAGGAAATACTTTCTGAATTTGTCATCCTTTTCAGATCGGTGAAAGTGTTGTCATCTGGTATTGTTCATTTTGTGTGCTGGGGGTATTGTGCTTGTTAAATAAACAGGTTCTTTCCACTTCTCTCTGAGGAATCCTTCCCGAACTGGTGGGGGAAAGGGGCTG
>NW_024525023.1:0-534 GCF_017590135.1 Pyrgilauda ruficollis | reverse complement strand
CACTATAATGCTAACTTTAACAATAGAGCGCAACCATGATCTCAAGCCTAAAAATTTGAGTCATCTATCAATACTGAAGTCCGATTCTATCTGTAAGTTTCCAGTTAACCTTCGCAGCTCAGAGAGCTGGGAGTGGATGGACTGCGAATGATCAGAGAGGTTCATGCAACACATGCCCTCAAATTCTTCACAGCCATGGCCTTGTGCCAATAAAAGAAAGTCAATTGCAGCTCTATTCTGAAGCATTGCATGGCGAATAGAATCAACATCAAGCAAAAGGCTAGAAAGTGTTAAAGAAGTGGCATTAATTTGTTTAGTGAGCCAGCATCCTAGCTTATTTAAAATGCCATGGGCATCTGTTGCCGATACCCCTGGAGCCAACAAGGATGCTGCTACTATGGCTCCTGGGGACCAAAATACTACATTGTCTTGGCAGTCAGCAACAAATGTATGGGCCATTCTTTTATTTCAATGACGGTGACGGCTCATATTTAAAATCATGGACTTACTGGGTGTGAGTAGAGACAGCCGTCC
>NW_024525022.1:0-1610 GCF_017590135.1 Pyrgilauda ruficollis | reverse complement strand
CACCCAGAAACCCAAAATTCCTCCCAGTACCCCAAAACTCCAACCAGGGCCTCAAAATTCCATCCAGGACCCTCAAAACACCATGCAGAACTCATCGGGTTGATTTTGGGGTGGTTTTGGGGTGAATTTTGGGGTGATTTTGTTTTAATTTTGGGGTGGATTTTGGGTAATTTTGGGGTGGGTTTTGGGGGATTTCGGGTGGATTTTGGGGTAGATTTTGGGGTGGATTTTGGGTAATTCTGGGGTGGTTTTGGGATTATGGATTTGGGGTGAGTTTTGGGGGGACTTCGGGGTGTTTTTGGGATGGAATTGGGGTGAATTTGGGGGCATTTAGGGGGGATTTGGGGTGGAATTTAGGGGGGATTTTGGGGGTAGATTTGAGGGATTTGGGGTGAATTTTGAGGTGAATTTGGGGTGATTTTAGTTGAATTTTGGGGTGCTTTTGGTTGAATTTCGGGGTGAATTTTGAGGTGAATTTGGGGTGGTTTTGGGATGGATTTGGGGTGATTTTGGTTGAATTTTGGGGTGGTTTTGGTTGAATCTCGGGGTGAATTTTGAGGTGAATTTGGGGTGGTTTTGGGGTGCTTTCGGTTGAATTTCGGGGTGAATTTTGAGGTGAATTTGGGGTGGTTTTGGGATAGATTTGGGGTGATTATGCTTGAATTTTGGGGCGAATTTTGGGGTGCTTTCGGTTGAATCTCGGGGTGAATTTTGAGGTGACTTTGGGGTGGATTTCGGGTGATTTTGGGCTGATTTTGGGCTGGGTTGGGGCCGTGCCGGTCCCTCCGCCGCGCCGGGGATTTTTGGCCGGATCTCCCCGGGCTCATCCGGCGCTCGCGCTCCGCCCGGGATCTGCCGCATCACCCGCGCCGGCCTCTTCATCCTCGCCCTCCTCATCCTCCTCACCCTCCTCTGCCTCCTCCCGCCGCCGCCGGAGCCTTCCTCTTCCTCCTTCTCCGTCATCCTCATCCTCCTTCTCCATCCTCATCCTCCTCCTCCATCACCTCCATCCTCCTCCTCCATCTTCATCCCCCTCCTCCATCTTCATCCCCTCCTCCATCCTCATCCCCTCCTCCATCCCCCTCCTCCATCCTCATCCTCACCCCCTCCCCCCGACCCTTCCGACCCCAAATCCGCCGCTTTTTTGGGGAAAAAAAAAAAAAAAAAGGGGGGAGGGGGCTCCTGGCGCCCTTTCCGCTTTTTTAATTTTGGGGAAGGTGGGGGGGGGTCTCGGCTATTTTTGGGATTTTTTTGGAGATTATTTTGAGGCTCCCCTCATCTATTTTTGGGTTTATTTTGGGGGTCCCCTCCGCTATTTTTGGGATTTTTTGGGGGGGTCCCCAGCGCTTTTTTTGGGGATTATTTTGGGGCTCCTCTCATTTATTTTTGGGATTTTTTTGGGGGGCTCCTCTCCCTTTTTTGGGGGAAAATCTGGGGAGTTCCGCTCCTCCTTTCCCCTCCACTTATTTTTAGGGCAAAAAAGAGAAAAAGAGCCGGGGGGGGAGGGGCTCCTCCTGCTTTTTTTGCGCGGGGGGGGAATTTTTTTTTCCGAAAAAGAGGACGGGGCTCCTCCTTAAATTTTTTTAATTTTTGGGAAAACCTGGGGGGGG
>NW_024525021.1:0-1601 GCF_017590135.1 Pyrgilauda ruficollis | reverse complement strand
AACTGCTAACACATAACCAGTGGCAGAGCTGTGCTGGCTGGCACTGCCAGCAATCCTTGTAAACTTGTGTATACCGAGCTGGCAAAAGCTCCTGAAATCCACATTTCTGGTTTGCCCTGGTGTAACTCACCCATCCATGAACCCATAGAAATTCAGAGAAAACATCTGAGCTCTCTAGCTGGTGACCTGCTCCTGGAACTGCCCAGCACTGTGGCTGCCCAGGGTACCTGACAGGGGGGATCTGGTCAGGGTGGTCATTAGCCTCGGGCCATTAACTCCCAGCCTGGCTGCTGGAGCACCAGGGTGACAGCATGAGTGGGACATAAGGATCTGTGCAGCAGCACAAACACCAGGGGCCACGTGTTGAAGTATGAAGCAAATCCTCAACAGCCCTTTGAGGAAACATCACAGACTACTGCATTTCAGCCTTTAAAGGGATTAAGGTGACTTTTAACATGAAGAAAGAAAGAAAACTTAAGAAGGGTTTGTCTTGAATTGAGCTAGATGGTCCTTTTCTCACAGTTTTCTTCCTGAAATGGAGATCTGGGCAGTTGTGGCAATAATCATTGAAGAAAATATGTTGGAAAGTGGCTGCTTAAGACTGAAAGATGAGAGTCAGCACAAGGATAAGCTCCTGATGAAGTTCTGCTTGGTGCCTGTGTGGTTTCAGGGCAGCCAGGCCACTTGCTGAAGGAGACAATTCACTGAAAGTGTTGCTCTTTCCTACCTCAAGCCCTCAGGAGTGTGTATCCTGTGAGTACAACACACCTACTACAGGTAAACTACTCCCACTACCATCACCAACACAGAACAAACTCTGCTGACACCCCCAGCCTCAAATGGGGAGAAAGTGGAACCAGCAGCAGACATTGCCCTGCAGGACAGAGGAGTCATTTTCACTTCTCCTCCCTGCCTCAAAGGAGGTGTCATCTGCCCTGTGTGCACTTCTCCCTCTGAATTGCTTTCATCAAAGCAAAGTAAAGCATTCATGCAAATCTGAAAAGCAATTTCTGCATCATTCACATTGTGGAAGTTTATCCATAGAACTATTAAAAGAGAGATTTGGACATGGTTTTGTATGAAAAATCAGATTTTTAACCAAACATATACTTGCATGGAAAATATCCCTGTACACATAATTCCATGAGTGGTGTATGTTCCTGTCTGTGTATTTAATAGAGGAAAAAAGGCTATTCCCTCAAGACTAAGACCATTGGGTTCAATATCCTCTAATTTTTGGCCAAACTAAAGCATTATACTGAGGGAATAAAAGATTTTTACCTGATACGACCTGCCACAAATTGAAAAAGCGAGTTTTTCTCAATTACCTGAATTCTCCAGATCTTTATAGGCTTCTGTCCAGGTCTTGGCCATGTTTGCCAGGGTGTACTCCATGATCTGGATGTCGGTGATGGGGCAGTTGCACTGCGGGAACTCCTCGGAGCACTGGCAGCCGCACTGGCTGTCCCTGCAGATGTACTCGCCCTCCCCATTGCACATGATGTAACTCAAGGCAGACTGGACAAACTTCTCTTGTAAATACTGAGGGAAGATGATCTGGAGACCTGGAGAGAGAACAACAGGATTATGGATGAAAAAAA
>NW_024525020.1:0-1610 GCF_017590135.1 Pyrgilauda ruficollis | reverse complement strand
CCTGTGTTCCAGCTCCTTGAGGCATCACCTCCACGAGGAGCTGCTCCTGCTGGGAAGCTCTCTGGCTTGGAGACTATGTGGCTTTGGAGCATTTGTTCCTAAAGAACACAAAGCTTGGGGGTGTTTGGCAAAATTCTGAGGCGCCCAAATTCCTTTCTCCTGACCCCAGTTCACACTCCTGGTCTGAGCCAGCCTCTCCTCCAAGCCTTTGCTCCCTGGCAGAGTTGTGCTGGGATCAGCACATGGGCAGCTCCACGGGGCCATGGGGATGGAGAGGAGCTGCAGCTCCAGCCCCAGCACTGCCCTGCTGCTGCCAGCACTGTCCTGGGCAAAGCCTGGCACCTGGGAACAAGGAATGCAGCCCTGAATGGGACAGGCACCTCCCTCTCCAGCACTGACCCTGCCCTGAGGCATTTGGGCATCTCTGTCCTGCTCCTGGCCTTGGCTCCAGCACCAATAGGATGAAGCTCAGCCTCAAATATCTATGGATCCCACCTGGAGAAGGTTGGAGAAGAGCTGGAGAAGAATAGAGATGCCCAAGAGCAAAGGTGAAGCCTCTTCCCAGACCAGTCAATCTGCTGGATGAAGTGGCCAACGAACCCTGTCGATGTTACTGCACTGTGTTATCCCCTATTTCCATAGGGATGTGGGAGCAAAGCTGGGCATGCCTGTGCTCTCCTAGTGGGAATCACTCCTGGCACTTCTGCAGGGCATTCCCAGAGGCACTGAGGGAGTCACACCATGCCTGCACTGCAGGGCAGAGGCCTCAGGGCATCTGTGGGTGCAAAGCCCAAGGGAGAGGTGTTCTCCTGCCCTGGCCCTGGATCTTTACGGGATTGGAGACACTTCCACGCTTTCAAAAGTAATTAGGGGCATAATTATCCCAGGGAGCTGGTCCTGACCTCCCAAAACATGAACTCAGACTCTGCAGGGCTGCTAGGATTCTTGCTGACTGTGGGGCAGCCCTCAAGGAAGGCAGGGGGCTGGAATGAGGGATTTGGGCAGCCTGTGGCTGTGCAACCCTGCTCTAACACACCACTCACTCACAGCTTAACAGATGATGCCAGGGAGGCAGGGCTGGATGATTTTAGCAGCACCCCTGGAATCAGGCTTTGAGCACAGGGCAGGTCTGCCAGGATGAATCCAGGAGAAAAAGCTGGTGAAAGGGAGTGCTTTAGCACTGATTTATCCTGAGAATTCCACTGCACATAGAATAAACCATCCTGAGACTGAGGGATCATTCCTCAGTGACCTGGCAGCTCTGTCTTTGTGTACAGGAATAGTTTTTGCTGTTTTTCAATCAGCTGGTGACATTGCACCCTTTCAGAAGAAAGCAGGGACAACTAGACTGAAAGGCTGGAGAGCAGGAAGGCTTCAAGGAACATCTGCTTCCACCTCCTGCATTGCCTCTGCTTTGTTGGCCTTTAGCAATCAAACAACATTTCTACTGCCTCAGGTTCAAAATGCAACTGTTCATACCTGAGGGGTGACTGTTTGCATGTGCTGCCTCTCCACCACATTTGTGGGGGCACTTCTGAGCCCGGACCTGAACAGCAAATGTGCATTTGAGCATCTGTGCTTTAATGACTGCCTGGTATTGCTAATCACGA
>NW_024525019.1:0-1611 GCF_017590135.1 Pyrgilauda ruficollis | reverse complement strand
ATAAATGGGGATTTTGGGGTCTTAATTTGGGGGTTTAGGGGTCAAAAATGGGGGATTTGGGGTCATATTTTGTGGGGATTTTGGGGGCATAAATGGGGATTTTGGGAAGGGATTTGGGGTTTCCAATGGGGATTTTGGGGTTCCTGAAGTGGAATTTTGGGGTTCCCAGAGTGGGATTTTTGGGAAGTGATTTGGGGTTCCTGAGGGGGATTTTGGGGGTCCTAAAGGGAGATTTGGAGAAGGGATTTTGGGGTTCCTGAAGTGGAATTTTTAGGGTTCCCAAAGGGGGATTTTGGAGAAGGATTTGGGATTTCCAACGAGGAATTTTTGGGGTTCCTGAAGTGGAATTTTGGGAAGGGATTTGGGATTTCCAGGGGGATTTTGGGGTTCCTGAAGTGGAATTTTGGGAAGGGATTTGGGGTTTCCAAGGAAGAATTTTTGGGGGTTCCTAAAGGAGAATTTTCAGGAAGGGATTTGGGATTTGCAAGTGGGATTTTGGGGGTCCTCAAGGGGGATTTGGGGAAGGGATTTGGGGTTTCCAGGAGGGATTTTTGGGGTTCCTAAAGGGGAATTTTGGGGTTTTCCAATGAGGATTTTTTGGGGTTCCCAAAGTGGAATTTTGGGAAGGGATTTTGGGATTCCTGATGGTGGATTTTGGGGTTCCTGAAGGGGAATTTTCAGGAAGGGATTTGGGGTTTGCAGGTGGAATTTTGGGGATCCTGAAGGGAGATTTGGGGAAGGGATTTGGGGCTTCCCACAGGGATTTTTGGGGTTCCTAAAGTGAGATTTTGGGAAGGGATTTGGGATTTCCAACGAGGAATTTCTGGGGTTCCTAAAGGGGGATTTTGGGGTTTCCAATGAGGATTTTTTGGCGTTCCCAAAGGGAATTTTGGGAAGGGATTTTGGGGTTCCTGAAGGGGAATTTTCAGGAAGGGATTTGGGGTTTCCAAGTGGGATTTTGGGGTCCCTCAAGGGGGGATTTGGGGAAGGGATTTGGGGTTCCTGAAGTGGGTTTTGGTGAAGGGATTTGGGGTTCCCAAAGGGGGATTTGGGGAAGGGATTTGGGATTTCCAGGGGGATTTGGGGAAGGGATTTGGGATTTCCAGGGGGCATTTTGGGATTTCTAGGGGGATTTGGGGAAGGGATTTGGGATTTCCAGAGGGATTTTGGGGAAGGGATTTTGGGATTTCCGGGGGGATTTTCTCCCTCTATCAGTACATGCTCTGAATTTCGGGGTGCCCCCAATGTGTGTCAGCGCGCCGCTGGTGCCGGTGTTCAGTTTCGGGGAGAACGAGCTGTTCCGGCAGGTGCCGAACCCGCCGGGCTCGCGGCTGCGGCGCCTCCAGGCGCGGCTCCAGCGCCTGCTCGGCGTGGCGCTGCCGCTCTTCCACGCCCGCGGCGTCTTCCAGTACAGCTTCGGGCTGCTGCCCTTCCGCCGGCCCAGCCACACCGGGGGTGAGGGGAAATGGGGGGAAAACCCGAAAATCGGGGAAAAACAAAAAAAACCCGGTGAAAAAAGGTGGAAAAACGGAAAAAAAATGGAAAAAATGGGAAAAAATGCGAAGAATTGGGGGGAAAGGCAGCAAAGGTCAGGGAAAAATAGCCAGGATT
>NW_024525018.1:0-1611 GCF_017590135.1 Pyrgilauda ruficollis | reverse complement strand
AATTTTTCAGTGAAAAATACTGATGCTGTATAAATGGTGTATCAGCATTGCAGTCTGTATGAATCCACACTACAACCATTCACCAAGTCTAGGCCTATAGATTTGATTATTTGCTTTAATTTCTTTCTCCCCATCCTGCAGGCCAGTACTCCTGGAGGGAAGTATAGCACAAGGACTGCTGGACAAGCATCATACCCTCAGGAACATCACCCTCTGCAGCCTTGGACATTGGCACGTTTTTATCAGAGAGACCCAGTGTTTGCCTGAAGAATGACGTAGTTTCTCCATTTGTTTGGCTGCTGCAGTGACCCTTTGGCCTTTACAAGGACAGGTGAGACCCTGATTTCTCTCTCCACAGCACGGTCTTCCTCCTTGAGCCTCTCTTGTGCAGCTGCATGCCAAGGTCAGTGCTTGTAGGAAACCTTAGGAGCCTCCCAGGCTGCCAGTCAGCAGAGAAACCTCTGAAGGAGCTGACAGTGTGGTCAAAGGCCTTGTGCTTCTTTCCTCTGTTTTCCTCCACGCTGCCCTTCCATGCTTTTTTTGCTGAAGGAAGCCATGGCACATAACTTGGAAATAAAGCCTTCCCTGCTTTACACTGTTTGCTTTACATTCTATTTCTCCCATCCTAGCAGAAAGACAAACCCCATGGTGTATTGAAGTTTCTCCACCACAACAGAAGCATCCAATATAGATTAAAAATATTTTTAATTAAATATCTTATCTAAGACCCTCTTGAGACCAAGAAAGAGCCATAATGGTGGTCTTCTTCCTCAAAGTCAGAGTTTGGGTCCTGTTGTTCCTGGTTTGGCTAGAAGCTGATGCAGGAGGGAAGTTCTTGGAAGTGTTTTATTCTCAATGTCATCTGTGATATGGTCTCACGGGCTATTAGAGAAAATCTGTGGGAGTCTTCTTGAAAAAAAGCAGTGTCAGACATTTAGATGCACTTTAAATAATCCCCTACAGCCCACCTTGCATTCTTAACTCTTCAGAAGTATATAAATGTATTTCCAGATGGATAATTGCTGGTGTGATCCTTTCCAGGCCTTCTAACCCTTCAATCCAGCCCTCCAAGCACAGGTCCTCACAGAGATTTTGAGGACACAGGGGAAAAAAAGTGAATATACAAGACACTTAATTTTTTCACTTAATTTAGGAATGGGAGCCTTTTCAGGTCAGAAATGGAATGAAGAATTATAGTAGATGATGTCACTGTTAGTATGCAGACCCATCTCACTGATCATACTGTGCAGAAATAATCGTGATATTACAATTACACTAGAAAGAGTACAAACTTCCATCACACATAATCATACTTTGAGGGTACTTGTGCCTCTAAAAAATATCTTATATTGGTTTTGTGTGTCCTTAAATAATCAAAGGAATAAACTTGCATCATGAGGGGAATGCAGTGTGCTTATTACATTTAACCAAACAACTAACCTAACATTTTGTTTTTAAAAAAGCAAAAAGGTAAACACTTGGCTTCTATAAAGGGAAACATTTAATTGTTTATTACCTTTATCTGAGCAGCACATGGTCCCCCCAAAAAGCACAACTAGGTGCTGCATGATAATATTTGCATTAAGTTTGCAAAATACAAACCACAGCAGA
>NW_024525017.1:0-1611 GCF_017590135.1 Pyrgilauda ruficollis | reverse complement strand
CCCCAGTGACCCAAACTGTGCCACACAAACCCTGTGCTCAAGCCCCTCTGACTTCGTGGTGGTGAAGGTTTGATGATTTCTGCTGGTTTGGGTTTCTTTTGCAGCCTGGCACTGAAGCAGATGCTTCAATACAATACATTATCCTCTTGAGTAAATCCTGCCATCACCATCCTACCTACCTTTATTTTCCAGACACCTCCCTAGATCATGACCAGTTAATTTGGTGAAAAACCCATTCATTTCCAAATCAGTGGCTTAGGCACCTCCACAGAACCATGAGAACGTGGGCAATGAACTAAACAAAGTGCAGAACATTCTGCAAACCAATAATCAAGTGATTCTGGAGCCTGCTTTGCTGCAACAGAGCACTTTATGGGCCAGGATGTATTTTAGCAATAATGGCACTCTATGAAGCTCAAAATTTATTTCCAGTTCAGACCATCCTGGCCAGCAGGGAGCCAGAATATTCCACAGCTCAGTGAGATGAGAATCCCAGGGAAAGGAGGTCTGAATATTCATTCAGCTCCATCTCCCACTCCTGACTGTGATCTCTGCTCAGATTCTTGAAGTCTGCTTTTAATTAATACGAATTGTTGCTTAATATTCAGCCTGAAATTTCATTGTGCTTCCTTCTTTCCTTTTTGGAGGCAGTTGAATATTCACTGCCCTCCCTGAATTTGCATTAATCCAGAAGTTTTCCTCATGAAATGAGGCTGGATGTGGGCTGGGAGTGGAGCTGTCACAGGAATTTGAGTGTCCTTCATTTTCTTGGTGTCCTTAGACCCTCCTGAATCTCCCTCCCATGGCAAACAGGCTGTGACAATCCCTACCAGAAGGTGAAGGAAGGAGGCTGGAAGGGTTTCCATCATCAGATTCCGTGGTGGAAGTGAAATCCCTGAGTTTCCATCACTGTGGATCTCCTGGGGTTATTCATGGCCAGGAATCTCCAATGTTGGGTGACAGGGGGGAAAGTGATGTGCAAAATCAAAGATCCTCACCCTTGAGTTCACTTCCAGCAAAACAAGAACCTCCCAGAAATTCCATATTTTGGTGTGCAGGAAATGAGGGATGAGGTGCTGGGACGTGTCTGAGCCAAGTCCCCCTCTGAGAGGAGGAAAAATCTGAGACAGGAATGCCTGGAAAGGGTCATGGTGGCAAGCAGGAACATCTTTTTTTCAGGAAAGGTAATCATGTAGGCCCTCCATTATCTGAAATCACTGGACCTGACTCCAACAGGACTCCCTCCAGCTTCGCTTCCTGTCCAAACCAGGGCCAGAAACAGCTGAGGAACCCCGTGGTGAATAATTATCAAATGAAGTGCCGCAGGAAAATGTTCTCTTGGAGCAGCATCAATTAGTGGGAGTTGGCTTGAGCTCTGAGAGATAACAGAGCATGACCCAGAAACGCCTCCCATGTGTGTCAGGTGGGGCTTACATAAGCTCCCCGAGGTAGTTTATGAATTTAAAAAATAAATAATGGACACACAACGTGCATGGGAAGCACAGGTTCCCCGTGGGAAGTGAACTGCTGGACAGTGGGAGTCACTTGGGTCCCCCAATTGCCAGTTTGACCCCAGTGGGTGACCCCAGTGCAGGAACTGGGAGGTGAACT
>NW_024525016.1:0-1612 GCF_017590135.1 Pyrgilauda ruficollis | reverse complement strand
AGTCCTTTCCAACCCAAACCATTCCATCAGTCCGTAAAACCTGTAAAGAACCACTGAAAAGAACTTTTACATTTTACATTTCCACCTCTCCTGTCACCTTTCCTCCTCTTCTCATGCTGGAAAATGTCCCCTGCCAACTGCAGGGCTCAGGAGCTGTGCCTGAGGTTGCCCCTGCTTGAAGTGGGAGGTTTTTCTGTTGTATTTTGCTGCATCCTGAGGTTTTTAACCCAGCTGCTGTCCTGCCCAGGTGTGCACCACGTGTTTGACACAACTTTCTCCAGGAATTTCAGCCTCCTGGAGAGCCAGCAGGAGTTTGTGAGGCGCTTCCACAGACAAGCAGAGGACAAAAAGGCCCTGCCCATGCTGGCCTCTGCCTGCCCAGGTATGGCTTCAGTTCCAGCTGCAATCCAAACTCCAGCAGCTGCTCAGAAAGCTGCACATGGATGTTCTTACCTGCAGGATCATTCTCCTCACAGCACAGGTTTTGGTGCTACAGCAGTGCTGAGACACCTTCAGATCAATCTGGGCTTCCACTTGCTTTGCTGTTTGTGCTGAAAATGGCACTGAACCTGGGGTTTGGGGACAATGGGCAGAGTGAAGGTCTGCTGCTTATTTTTTTTAATTGAATTTGTTGATGATGTTCCTTCCAGGCTGGATCTGCTATGCAGAGAAAACCCACGGCAGCTTCATCATTCCCCACATCAGCACCACCAAATCCCCCCAGCAGGTCATGGGCTCCCTGGTCAAGGGCTACTTTGCAGAGCAGAAGGTAAAGCTCTAAAAATGCTCTTCTTACTGCAGAACTCCTCCAGTTCAACACTGCAGGCTGATTTTTTATAAATTTGCTGTGTAATACACATTTAAGGGTCAATATTGCCTTGCAGAAGGCAGCATATCTTCCTCACTTCTGTCTTAGCTAATGAGTAGTAATTAGGGCAGAACACTGAGCATGGGCTAATTAAATTAAACCCTCTGAATTATTTGGGAAAGCTGAGGAATCTTATTTTCAGTGTCTTTGTGCTCCTGTTGTTCAAAGTTGGTAAATAATTTCAAATAAGTGACCCAAGCCAAGGCTGCAGTGCGTGCTGAGGTGCAGATCATGGCTTCTCCAAAACTCATCCCTCATTCCCAGCCTCATGTTCTGCTTCTGTCCCCAGGCTGCAGCCTCAGGAATCTTTCCAGGTGGGAGCTGGCTATCCCCACAGCCAGCCTGGGATTGGGCCAGCAAGGGGCTGCAGCACCACTGGGATTTCTTGTGGGACTCACTGGCTGGGACACTTGCATGAGGCAGCTGCAGATTTGGGATAAAATCTGGCAATTTCTGGGAATATTTGGCACAAGAGACTGAAACAGTGGCCCAGGGTCAGTGACCTGTTGGCTCAGCCTGTGTTGATTGCTTGGATGATCCTGAGGGATCCAGATCATGTCCTGAGGGGCTGAGCTTGGGGAGCAGGGAGGAAGTTAATTCCCTAATGCCTTAATTAGGGGTTGGCTTCTCTGCCTGACCTTGGATCATTGCACCAGAGGGAGGGAAACTTCCAGGAGCTGAAGGGAGCCTCAGGAGAGATGGAAAGAGATTATTCCCAAAGGCCTGGAGTGCCAGGACACAGGG
>NW_024525015.1:0-1612 GCF_017590135.1 Pyrgilauda ruficollis | reverse complement strand
AAAAACCAAAAAACCAAACAACAAACCTCTTTGCAAGTTGATATAACAGCAACAAAATATCTCCATATTTATTATCTTGCCATTATCTGTCATGGTCAGTTGTGTATATATAAATAAGATAGTTTTGCACTACTTCTATTCTGCAAAATATTTTATACACATGTGGATTCCACAGGAATCAGCCTCTGTAGGCTGGTTTGCTCTGGTTCTGCTATGTTTACGCCTTTTTAATCCCTTCGGTGAGAGTCACTCTAACTGTTCATATTACATTTGAGATATTGCAGATACTTCATGCTGTGCAACAGCACAGGAGAGCATGTTTATAAATATTTCTTTATTAAAAGGTACTTCAGCAAATTTTGTAGCACTGCATACAGCCCGACTTCTGGGATCCTTCTCAAAAGCAGTTCCATGCTGCAAACCACGTTCTCTCTTGTGCACTACAGATCTTTTAAGATACATCCAGAATTCAGCAAAGTGAAAAGATTTCCAAGAAAGGATACCAATATATAAAAGAGGAGAGAAAGTGAGGACAACCAAACATAAATTCTTGAGGCCAAGGGTCACATTTGCAGAGTCAGGCCACTCAATACTATAACTTGACTATAGATTTTATTTTTAGGATTTGATGCATTTGTTTCAGGAAATAATTATTTTTTTATTGTATTTAGATGGTCTAAGGATTACTTGCCAGTTTCTGTAAGATCAGAAAGGGAATAAAAGAAGCCACAGCCAGTGTTTAGTGGATGAATTTCTAAACATCTCTTGTGATTGTAGCTTCGCTCAAGAATTTACTTGAAGAGTCATGGCTAGGCAAGATATAGTTTTTGTTGATGCAGGAATTTCCCTACTCTCTTGTCAAAGAAAGAGTTATATGTTATTGTTCCCTGTAATAGTAGGAAAAACAACCACAAGAAACAGAAAATAACACAGAAAATGCACCTTCTTTTTAGCATTCATTTTTCTGTGCTGTGGTCTGAAATTGAATTTGCAATTGTATCATTACTGCGAAACTTTCATTTGGGAAACTTTGTACTGGTGAGCTACTAAAGCAACAACTATTGAGCTGCTGCAACTGGAAAACAAGGTCTGATCTATTGTCCTATGTGCTACTCAGCTTGTTCTGTGATTCTGTGTGACTGTGATCAAAATTTCAAAATAATCTTAGTGCAGTGCTTGAACTTATGTCCCAGGTTCAGTCATCAAAGTGTGAACCTGCTAAGGCCATTGTCTCCTTATAAAAGATGGAATGTTTTCACGGGCTTCAGCAAGACCTGAGAAAATATATCAAAGGTGAAACCTCTACAATTTTCCCTTTTCTAGTTTCTCTAGAAAATGTCTTACAAGAAGATCAAGGTTCTCATTTTGATCTAGGTTTTCTTTTTCAGGAGGAGAAATGATCTCTGATTTGTCTTGCTTGTCACAAGTAGACTGAAAGAGTCTAAGGCTTTGAAAAATAACTCAGGTCTACGGCCTGACTTTTACAGGTTGTAAGCATTTGTTTCTTCCAGATCATTGTCGAAATGTTTTTTATGATGCACAATTCTTTTCTAAGCTAGGCTGTGTAGATGAGAGTTATAAAGGGAGCTGCTCTAAGTGACAGGTCTGTCAG
>NW_024525014.1:0-1608 GCF_017590135.1 Pyrgilauda ruficollis | reverse complement strand
TGGGGGGGTGTTGTGGACCTGTTGTTGTCAGGTTCAATTCTCAAGTCAAAACTCCCACTGCTGCCATGCTCTTTGCAGGCTGTCTCACTGATTTTTCTCTGGCTGACCTGCCGTCTTCTCCTGGCTCTTTGCTGTTCCTGTCTCTTGTGAAACCAGTGATGACTCTAGCTGTATGAATAAAAAGTGCTAAACTTTTGTAGTTTTTTTTAAACAAAAAAATAAAAAACCAACCAACCAACCAACCAAACAAACAAAAAAAAAACCAAAACAAAAAAACCCAAAAAAAGCCCAAAAAACCCCAAATTTTCATCACTCATTGTACAAATTGGTTTTACCTTAGTAGAATGAACTATAAGAATGAGGCTTAGCTTAACCCCTCTGTTTGTGCTGTCACAAGGCTGTGTTTGTGCTGCTCTCAGTGACAGCAGGTGAGGTTGATTCCCTTCCTTACCTCTACACAGATATGATTTTCTAATCTCTATGGTTTTTTAGCAAGTTTTAGCTTATGAAGGTGAACTGCTATAATGAAATATGCCCCTACAGAGACTGGGACACTTAGTACTCGTTTTTTAACACTGGTGTATCCACTGCTTTTGTAGCTTGCTAGCATTCCACGTGCAGAAGAACACCCCGCTTTCCCTCAGCACACTCCAACAAATAATTAGAATTTCTTGCCAATCAGATGCCAGCTCAGATTGGGCAGACAGGTTATGGGCATGCAGGGATGTTAAATGCACCTGGGATTGTTGTCTCACAATAAGGCATGCAAATAAACCCCCTTCCTCCTCCCAAACTGCCAATTTCCACACAAACGATGGACCAAAACAGTGCCAGAGATGAGCAATTAAAGCATATCTACAGTCATGTTCCAGTATCAGGAATATTCCCAAGCATTTCTTAATTCATTTTTATTAGTGTTTATAAAGTCTTTACCAGCCATATGGGATTCCAGAGTTTTGATAATAAAGTGATTTGCATAAAATAATATGTTCAAGTGCTCATGAGTAGATTTGGGTTCTAAGTTTTTTCAGCTTCTGATCAAGGCTCCTGACTACTGAGCTACTCAGCAAATAAAGGCTGTAGTTATCTTCAAACAGTTGATTTTTCTGAATTAAGGGCTGTGGATTCCAATTAGAGGGCAACAGCTTCTTCCAGCCCAGAAAAAGGCTAGCCTAAGACATCAACTCCAGCACTGGTCCAGCCACTTGATTGGGGCATTTTCCTAAAGATTTGGTGCCTGAAGGTTCTTTCCATAACCACGGGGGTCATGCAGCCAAAGCAGGACACAAATCTCCACCCAGAGGTACCTTTGCCGACTGGAAGAGAGCCCAGGGTGACCAATTTCCTCAGCTGACACCTCAGTTAAATATTAAAACTTTGGTGCAATGATTCTTTCTTCCATGGATCAGGATCACAGGAAAAAAGCAACGCTTCCATGTACAAATTCAAACAAATCAGGATCAAAGCTGTTTATTGATTGCTTAACAGCACATAATTAACGGGAAATAAGTAAATTCTGCATCTCACATAAATATCAGCAATACAGCAGATTAAACACAAACCTAGTCCAGTTCCAACAGAATATTGATGGATCTCTATCAATTTCTA
>NW_024525013.1:0-1613 GCF_017590135.1 Pyrgilauda ruficollis | reverse complement strand
CTGGAACCCATGAGGCAAGATGTTACTGTGTCGTAAAACACCGTGTGAGACCACTTCCACAGGGAAAATTAATGGTTTTTGTGGATACCAGGGCACACGATGCAGCTGCACATTAATTTAAAAATTGCCAGGCTATTGAAAATCAAAGCAGTGGGAGTTGTAGCTAGAAAACAAGCTGTTATGTCCTTCCACATGCAGAAAAAGTTGTTTTCCACTGAAGGAACATATTGGAGAACAATGCCATGATTGATAATCTGAATTTATATTTAAGACCAAAATCTTCAATAGAAAAGCATCTTCTTCATCAATAACTTTATTCCAACAATAAAAGTTGTTTCTGGAACTGGTTTAGGACAAGTTAGTCAGCATATCTCACCAAAAGAATTGTTAATCTTCTAGTGAAACGAATCTCATAATACTTAGAATGAGAAAAACTATTCTATTAATTGTTTATATCCATGCTACTTACTGAAGAACAGGATTTAGATAATTTAGATGCCTCTGATAAAGGTACAGTTAGGTACCTCTGATAAAGGTAAAGTTAGTGTGGCTGTGTTTGCTATATACCTAAAAGCAGGCTTTTTTTAATATTTAGGACATCTAAGAGAGATGAGTTGGTATGCACTACCTACCTGAAAATCTTCAAAAGCAGGGGCCTTTTTTTTTATCGTTTACTGTAGAATACACCTGTTTTTTACAATTGCACATTGTTTGTGCAATCTGCATCCATGTATATATCAATAATATCAGTAACATCAAGGTAGTGTGATTTTCACTGAAATGAAGTTCTTGTGTGCAAAGACAAGCAGTAGATAAATGCACCAAAGTCTCACTACATAAATAAAGAAGCAGGATAGCAAACTGGTCTCTGTGTGCGGAACTTTACAATAATCAGTGGCAAAGCTGCCATTCATTTCAGAGACAGAAAATTTCATTCATGGGTTGTGTGATATATTCATGGGCACAGTCTGTAGAAAAGTTCAAAGGTGAAGGAGCTTAGGTCTCAGCCTTTAAATGCAGTCCTTGCTCTCATTAATACCAATTTCTGATTAAGACCCTTTCTATGTATATGTGTCTTCTGTTAGCTTTTGCTAGAGTTCTGGGTAAGTCTCAAAGATAAACAGACTGCTTAATTATTAGTTGGTGATGCGTGACAGAATTTTGGGAACAGGACTGTAAATGTCACACAGACAGTAAATATGTTCATATTTTGAAGTTTGGATGTAGGCAGCAGTTGCCTTCACTCTAATGAAAATATCTACATACATTTTTATTGCTAGCAGGACTATTTTAATAATTATACAGATTTAGTTCCCTATGAGGGTGAAAGGAGTCTTCAAATAGACCTCCGCAGTTCTGTACCCTGCTTAGTTATAGTCTAAACATTCTAAGATTTGATGGAATATTTTGCAGCATTAACAAAGGGTTTTGACAGTGCTAGTTTCAGGAAAGGCCTTAAATGGGGAACAATTTCTTTAGTAGCATCTGATATTTCTGATATCTCTGAAAAAAAGCTCTGTAGAACAGATTTTGTGTTGATGTTGCAGTTTGTATACAACTCAGTCTACTACTTCCCTAAGATTTTGAAAAGTGCATGTGCATGAATTCATCTG
>NW_024525012.1:423-94018 GCF_017590135.1 Pyrgilauda ruficollis | reverse complement strand
GCCCCCAGCCATGGGCAGGGGGCTCGGCTCCTGGGTGATCCGTGATTACCAGGACCACGGATCACCGAGTCTCTGCCCAGCGAGGATCACTATGGGTTATCCAGCGCGGATGCTCCCATGGGGGATGGAACTGGAGCAGCGGACGAAACTCTTCCCACGCCAGGGGCACCGGTAGGGATTCCCTTGGTGCTGCCTCAATAGGTGTGGGGTCACGGTGGAGATCTGGGAGAAGCGCTTCCCAGTCTCGGGATGCTGTCAGGGCCTCTCCCCAGTTCCAGCCAGAGGAATTCCGCTCTGACCGATTTCTGGAATGTGGGAAGAGTTTCCTCACGAGCTCCTGCCTGATCGTCCACCAGAGGATCCACACGGGGGAACGGCCGTATGAGCGCGGGGAATGTGGAAAGACCTTCAGCATCAGCTCCTACCTGATCCGCCACCAGAGGATCCACACTGATGAATGGCTCTATAAATGTGGAGAATGTGGGAAAGGCTTCAGGAATACAGGCCACCTGAGCCGCCACCAGACGATCTACACTGGGATACAACTCTATGTGTGGCGGGAATGTGGGAAGGACAGATATAATTGGGGCATGGGGCTATATGGCCATGGATGAGGACATGGGGGACGTGGCCATGGGTGGTGACAAGTGGCCTAGAGGGCAAGTCCCTGGGTTGACATGTCCATGCCATGAGGTGTCCCATGACCAAGGACAACACATCCCCACCACCACCACAATACTGTCCCGTTCATGCTCCCGTTTATTCCCTGCTCCTCCCCTGGCTGTGACACCTCCCTTGGGGGATGTCCCCATGTCCTGGTGACCCGTGTCCCTCAGGCCACTCCCACCAGTGGCTCCAGCAGCAGCCAGATCCCGTCCTCAGCACGCAGTATCAGCTCGGGCTTGCGGCGCGGGGGTGGCCTCGCCGTGTCCCTCCGCAGCACAAACTGGGACAGTGTCAGTGCCACTACCACCTTCATCTCAGCCATGGCAAAGCTCTGCCCGATGCAGTTCCTGCCACCACATCCCCACTGTGAGTGTCACCCCACTGTGAACCCAGCCAGGGATGGGGGTGGCACTTGGGGACACTCCTGTTCCCCCTCCACCACATACCTGGGGCCAGCAGAGAAGGGGATGAAGGATGACGGGGACCGTCCCTTGCTGTTCTCTGGGCTGAACCTCAGAGGATTGAACACCTGGGGTGACACCGGCACAGTCACACTGAGGGGACACAGCTGTCACCACCACGGTGACAGGGACACATCATAGGGTGGCCCTACCTCAGGCTCAGGCCAGAGGTCTGGGTTGTGGTGGGTCCCGTAGATGCTCATCAGGCAGATGACCCCTGGTGAGATGGGAATGGCCACTTTAGGGACAGCAGATGAGGGTGGCTGGTGACACTGGGGACACCCTGGCCATGCCATACCCTTGGGGATGACACGGCCATCACGCAGGGGGATGTCCTCGGTGCAGCGCCGGGACACAGCAGTGACAGGAGGGTGCAGCCGCAGGCTCTCCTTGATGCACATGGTGGTGAAGGGCAGCTGGGATAGGTCCTCCCTGGGGACAAGCGAGGGTGGCACCGTGTCCCCGAGCCACATAACCAGGGGTGGCCCTGGGGACATCTCACCATTCAATGTCCGTAGTGTCCCAGCCAGCCAGGAGCTCCTGGACCTCCTGGCGGCATCGCTCCTGATGCTCAGGGTGGCTGGCCAGGTTGTAGAAGAGCCATGCCAGGCCACTGGCCGTGGTGTCATGACCTGTGGGGACATTGGGTGAGTGAGGGGACACTGGAGTGGCTCCTCATGCAAACCGACATCAGAATTTCATAGGGGACAGCACATTTTTTTACTTTCGACCCCAAAAATATCTCACCTTTTGCATCCAATCATTTCTTCGGGAGGCTTCAAGGAATACTGGATGGTCTTGGAGGTCTTTTCCATACGAAATCATTCCATTATTCTAATTCTCTCTGGCCCACGGGCAACTTCCACAGCAAATGGTGATGGAGTGGAGCACAAAACCGTCCTGCCGGGGCGAGATGAGCCATGGGCCACCTGGGGCCACCAGTCTACGGCCAAATCCATCCATGGCCACCACTCTTCCCCCATAGCCACCACCCTATGGGCACCACCATCCCACTGGCCACCAGCTCTATGGTCAATGCTGGCCATGGCCACCACTGTTCCCCTGTGGCCACCAGTCTATGCCCAAGTCCCTCATGGCCACCAGCATCCTCCTGGCCTCTATGGCCAGCCCTTCCATGGCCACCACCATCCCCTTGACCACCGTCCCCCCATGGCCACCACCCTATGGTCATCACCATCTCCCCATGGCCACAGCCACCCTCTTGACCACTTCCATGTCCCCATGGCCACCAGTCAGCCCCACCTTGGTGAGCAGCAGGAGGTCGATGAAGTCCATGCTGCGTCCCCGGTGGCCGTCCAGCCAGGCCTGGTGGCCCAGGCAGGCGAGTGCCTGGTGCCGGCGCTGCACCACATCAGCAGTGAAGGCCTGGACAGTGGCACAGGCTCAGGCAAAGCGCCGGCCATCAGAGGAGAGGCTGTAGAGCCACCACGGGTGGAGAAGTGGCTGGAGCTGGCGCCAGGCCACCAATGAGCTGAGGCAGTGGAGTGGAAATTCCTCTAGAAAAGGCCCTTTCTACCCACCCAGGCACATGGATACTCAGCTAGCATGGACACGTAAATCCTTTAATTTTGGCCTTGATTTTCTTTCATTTTTCTTCATCCCTTCACCCAAACACTGGGGCCGGACCACCAATGAGCTCAGCTCCAGGATGGCCTGGATGTACTCACTGGGTCGCCTGAACCAGGAACAGTGGGGGGACACTGTGGCCACCATCATGGATGACAGCAAGGCCATTGGAGCCACCAGAATGGCCAACAGGGACAGTGGTGGGACCACGATGGCCTGTGGGGACTATGGTGGGGCCTACGCCGTCACCAGGATGGCCAGCAGGGACCATGGTGGGGCCAGCACGGCCAGCAGGATGGCCAGCAGGGACAACGGTGGGGTCACCACGGCCACCAGGATGGTCAATGGGGACAGGTGACACTCACTCCTGGCAGTGGCTCTCATGGCTGAAGATGCACTTCTGGAGCGTGTCCAGGGTGAGGAGGCTCAGGGGCTGCAGCACCTCCAACTCCACTGGCCTCCCACCAGCTGCCGCTGCTGCTGCCCCCCACTTGGCCTGCAGAGATGGGTTGGGGAGGGAACAGGGAAGGGATCAGGGACAGGGGACAGGGGATAAACTGGGAGGTGGGACAGGGGTGGGAGAGGGGGAAGAATTGGGGTGGGGGTGTGGAACAGGGATGCGGTGATGAACGAGGGGTGAGGTTGGGGTTTGGGAGCAGGTTTGGGTTTGGTGTATGGGACAGTACAGGATTTGGGTACAGGACAGGACTCCAGGTGCAGGACAAGAATCAGGATGCAGCAGTGGGTGTGGGACAGAATTTTGTGTGCGGGATTCGATGTTTGGGATGAAGGTCAGGGTTTGGGATGCAGGTCAGGATTTGGGGTGCAGCACTCATGATCTGGGGTGCAGGTGGGGACTCGTGTACATCTCGGATCTCTCACGAGCAGCACGCGGGTGCTCTGGTTGAAGATTCCCAGGTAATTCCGGAGCACATCTCCGTGGAAGGCGGGTGTCAGGAGTCGCCGGTGCCGCACCCAGCGCTGCCCATTGCTCAGCAGCAGCCCCTCCCCTGGGGAGGGCACACCGGGGTCCGCCGAGGGCAACCAGGGAGGGCATTGTCCCTGTCCCCAACCATCCCTGTCCCCCGTGACACATCTGGATCCATCTGGGGGCACCCATGGATGATGTTCCTGTCCCCCACTACCCCGTTCCCTGTGACACACACAGATCCGTCCTGGGGGCACCCAGGGGTCATGTCCCTGTCCCCCATTGCCCTGTCCCCTGTGACACACACAGATCCATCCTGGGGGCACCCAGGGGTGATGTCCCTGTCCTTCACTGCCCCCGTGACACATCCAGATCCATCTGGGGGCCCACCCAGGGGCGCTGTCCCCACTCCTGTGACACCCAACTCCATTCACAGGGCACCCCCGGGTGCTGTCCCCACCCTAAGCCCCGCCACTCACCCAGCCAGGGCTTGAGGAAGCCGTAGGAAATTTTGTCCTTGGGAGCCACGAAAGCTGCAGGGTACAAGGATGGGGTGAGCAGGGATTCACTGGGGTGCCATCAGGTCCCCTGTGTGGGGACACTGGGGGTGGCACTGCCCAGTCTGCACCCATTAACCCTCAGGTGGGGACCCTGGGGTGGGGACCCTCTCCCAGCACCCATGGCCACCAAAGGACGAGGGTTGGGTGACAACCAGAGGCTGGACATGGTGACACCTTTGGGTGGCCTTGGGGAACCTCAAGGACAGGTTGGTGGCCACTGTGGGGTGGCATTTGGTCTGGCCATGGTGACACCTCTGGGGACCTTTTAATAATAATGGGCTTGGGTTGGTGGCCACTGCCTGGGCACTGCTAGGTCTCTGTGCCAGGTGTGGTGACACCCATGGGTGGCCCTGGGGACCCATCTGATGTCCCATGTCCTACCTGAGGCACTGAGGAGTGGTCGGAGGGTGCTCGGGTGGAAGAGGCGCAGGACAGGCAGCCAGGGAAGCCCCCACCAGAGGCAGCCATGACGGTACCGGGCCACCAAGGTGTCCACCTGCTGTAGGGCTTCCTCCGTGCTGTGGCCCTGGGGACAACAGGACATGTGTGTCATTGGGGGCACAGATAAGCCTGGGGACATGTGTGTCCTCAGGACACTGCCAGCCTTGGGGACATGTGTGTCTGTCCCCACTGTCCCCTCACAGGTGCCAACAGCCTGTCCCCACTGTCCCCTTGCAGGTGCTTCATCCCTTCACCCAAACACTGGGGTAAAAATAAAGACATTTAACTAAGACACGGATGGTGACATTGGGAAACCTGGTGGGGACATGGTGGGGATGGGGACATGGACAAGGACGTGGGTGCGGACATGGCTGTGGATGGCGGTATTGGGCATGGGGGGATTACAGATATAATTGGGGCATGGGGCTATATGGCCATGGATGAGGACATGGGGGACGTGGCCATGGGTGGTGACAAGTGGCCTAGAGGGCAAGTCCCTGGGTTGACATGTCCATGCCATGAGGTGTCCCATGACCAAGGACAACACATCCCCACCACCACCACAATACTGTCCCGTTCATGCTCCCGCCCCCCCAAGTGCCACCACCCCATTCCTTCGGTCCCCTCACAGGTGCCACCACCCAATTGTTCCTTTGCAGTTGCCTCCACCCCTGTCCCCGCAGGTGCCACCCGCTGTCCCCTTACCATGCCGGTGTGTCCCAGCAACCAATTGCGCCAGGGCGGGATGGGGAACTTGTTCAGCTGGCGACAAGTGGCCCGGAATCGGGTGACAGCCACCAGCGCATCCCAGAGCCACCGCAGCAGCAGGGCCACCACAAAGGTGCCCAGGGCCACCGCGCCCAGGGAACCCAGCGCCGTGGCCACCGCCATGGAACCGCTCCTGGGGACAGGCTGGGGACAGGGCAAGGGTCGGGCACGGGCGGTGTCCCCGCGGGGTCACGTGGCGCCGCGCTGGCTGTCACCGGATCCGCCTTTTGTCGTAATGCGCGTTCTGGGGGCAGCGTCCTCTGACGCGTCCTGGTGGCTTCCGGTGCTGACATGTCCCGGTGTCAGCGTCCCCACAAGTGTGTCCTGGTGGCATCGTGTTCCCCCCTTGGTGTGTCCCCGTCTCCCTGTGTGTGTCCCTGTCCCCTCTATGTGTTCCTGTCCCCCCTTTCATGTCCCCCTCTGTGTATCACTGTTCTCCACCCGTGTGTCCCTATCCCTCTGCACATGTCCCTGTCCCCTCTGAGTGTGCCCGTCCCCATCTCCCCCGTGTGACCCTCTTCCTTTCCGTGTGTCCCTGTCCCTCTCTCTATGTCCCCTGCCCCCCCCGCCCCGGCAGGACCGAAGTCCCCGAGGTCCCGGGGCCGTGTCCTGTGGGATATTCCCGTGTCCCACAGCGTGTCCCCGTGTCCCATAGGATGTTCCCGTGGCTGTTCCTTGCACTGAGCTTCTGCGCCTGTGCCAGCACAGAGAGGGACACCCCATGACACCCCACAGCACCAACAACACTTTGACCTCCGGTTTTCTGTCTTTTCTCCTTGGTTTGGGTTCTTTCCCCCTCTCGGGTCCTTTAACCCTGTTTTGGGTTCTTTCCCCTTCTTTTGGGTCTTTCCCCTCCGTTTAGGGTCCTTTCCCTATTTCAGGTGCATTTTGGTCCTTTCCCTTAATTATGGCTGCCCTCCCCCTGGCTTTGATGCATTTTTGGGTGTCTTCTCCCTCTCAACCCCGTTCCCACCCTTCCCCCCACATGCCTCCACTCCCTGCCCACCCCTGTCCCCCCAGGTGTCCCCAGGGGTGTCCTGCATGCCATGTGTTCTCTGTGACTGACATAATGGACACCCTTGAGTCCCCAGCCCAGGGAAGGTCCCCTACCACCGCCACAGCACTGGGGTGGGGGCTGAGGGTCTGCAGCATCTTGGAGTGCCAGGCAGGGCTGGGTGAGCACCCCCGGGATCCCCTCCCAGGTCTCACTCCCAGGCAGTGGCAGCTCCTGACCGAGCTCCTGCGCTGTGACCCTGTGACACTGGACCATGGGGCCATGCTGGCCCCCAATGGCTCCACGGTGGCCCTTGGTCCCCTCTTTCCAGCACTGAGATGGGGCTGAGGTATGGAGGATCTGGGCGACCCCTCCCCAGCCTCAACCCCCTGCTGATCCTCTCTTCACTGCCACCATCACTGAGGCTGTGGGGACATCTTTCCTGGTGACAACAATGGGACCATGCTGGAACCCAGCAGCTGCTGGGACCACGTGGAGAACTCCTAAAATTACACCTTGCAGGGCCTCCTGTCCCCTGTCCCCGATGCTGTGGTCATCAGGGCCATGGATGGGGTGGTCCTGGGGGCACGAATGGCCTGAGACCCCATCCTGCTGGCCAAGCTGCTCCAGGGCTACTACAGGACTAGCAATGGCTTGGAAATGGGGAGACCCCCCCCCCCCAGCAGTTATGGCACCAGGATTTTGGGGCGCTGGTGTGGCCAGGACAGCTGGAGAAGGAGAAGACAAAAGGAGGTTTGGGGGATGCTGTGGGTGCTGTCACCTGGCAGCTCCTGAAGGATGTGAGGACACAGCAGGTGGAGGTCGTGGGTTGTCGGGTGTCACAGGAGTTAAATGAGTGCTACATGGGTATGGGCAGGGGATATCACCCCCTAAACAGGGTTGTCACCACACAAGTGGGGATTGTCACCCCCTAAACAGGAGTTGTTACCAGACAAAGGGGGTTTGTCACCACACAAATGGGGGTTGTCACTGCACAAATGGGGTGGGAAGGAGTGAGAGGGGACCCCAGGTGAGTGGGGTGGGGTCACTCTCATGCGTGGGCACTGAGAGATGACGGCAGGGACAGGTGGCTTGGTGTAGTGGGACATCTTCGGGTCCCCTGGGTGGACACCATTGTGTCCCCTGGGTGGTCACCACCATGTCCTGTGGATGGCCACCACTATGCTGCCTGGGTGGACACCATGGTTTTCCCTTGATGACCACCACCATGTCCTCTGTATGGACACAACTCTGTCCCCTGGATGGCCACCACTCTCTCCCCTGGGTGGCAGTCCCTAGGTGGCCACCACCACGTCCCCATGGCCAACACTGTTGTGTCCCTTGGACACTGGCCACCTCATGTTCCCGCCAAAGGACACCCTGGGTAGCTCCTTCCCATCTCCTCAGTAAATCCCAGGAGGACCCTCCCACATCCCGGCTGAGGGTTCCTCAGATGTTCCCATGTGTCCCCAACGATCTGTAAAGCTCCTTGTCTCCACACGGACTCTGCCGTGTCCCCAAGGACCCACTGAGCCCCTTGTCCCCACGCAGACTCTGATGTATCCCCAAGGGCTCAGGGGATACATGGAGCCCCTTGTCCCACTGCATGTCGGGGCTGGTCCCTACTGGGGCACCCTGTAATTGCTGTGGCTCCTGCTGCATGTTCCTGCACCACACCCTGGAGCCAGTGAGGCCACGCCAGAGCTGCTGCACCTGTTCCCATGCCATGAGGGACATGCAGAGCTTCCACCAGGACACCCACAGCTGTGACAACATTGGCTGCAGGTCACTGTCACCCTCTGAGGGTGTTGGTACCCCCCAAGGGAGATGTCATTGTACTCTGGCGAGCTCTGTCACCACCTGAAGGACCTGTCGCCCTCCAAGGTCCCCATCACTGTCCCCTTGTAGTCCCTACCATTGTCCCCTCACTGTCCCCACCACTGTCCCCCCATGGTTCCCACCACTGGATCCCCACTGTCCAGTCCTTGTAGCTTCGTGGTGGGCTCGGATGGGTACCTGTACGAGGGTCGAGGGTGGCACTGGGTCGATGCCCACACCAAGGACTACAATACCAAGGGCTTCAGCACTGGCATCATCCAGGACTTCTCGGCCACCCTGCTGGACCCTGATGAAGGATAAATTCCAGCCCTGTGCTGTCCACTCTGGTTGCGTCCAGCCAGACTTCACTCTGTGTGGCCACTGCCAGCTCAGCCACACCAATTGCCCTGGCAATGCCCTCTTCCAGGGGATCCAGAGCTGGCCCAGCTTCCAGGGGATACTTGTGTCCCCAGGGCTTGGGGTGGGCATCTCAGTGGGGTTGGTGGGAGGAGGTTCAGGGTGATGATACTGGGACTGACTGAGCCCTGTGCTGTGCTCCATGGTCATGTCCCATGCCATGTCCCATGTCCTGTGCCCTGTGTCCTATGCCATGCTCCACAGTCATGTCCCATGTCCCTGTGCTCTCCAGCCATGTCCCATATCCTGTGTCATGTCCTGTGTCCTGTGCCAGGCTCCAGGGTCATGTTCCAACCCATAGCATGCCGTGTGCCATCTGTCCTGTGCTGTGTCCCATGCCACACTTCACACCATGCCCCATGCCATGCCCCAGGGCCCAGAAAAAACTGCATGGCTGCATCCCCATCACTGTCACCATCCCCATCACTGTCCCCATCACTGCTTCCTTCTCGCTGCTGCACCAGCTGATCCCCAGGTTAAAACCCTCTGCTTCCTCCAGGACTGGTGTGGCTTTGCCTGGCCCTGGGCCCCACTGGCAGCTGTCCTGTGTCCCCCAGGATGGGGGGTGACACTGGCACACATCTGCACACACCTGGTATTGGGGCTGGCAGTGGGGCTGGCACCCATCTGGGACCGGGGTGGGGACTGTCCTAGATCAGTGGCATCATGGCACCAGGCCTGGGAAATGAGGCTGGGAACTGGGACTGGGGCTGGGGAGTGGGGCTGGACACGAGGCTGGGCAGTGGGACTGGCCACCAGTACTGAGCATTGACACTGGGCACTGGATGCTTGGACTGGACAGCGGGGATGGGCACTGAGGCTGGACACTGGCACTGGGCATCAGCACTGGGCACTGAACCAGAAGCAGGATAAACCCCTCTGCCCCTTCTCCTTTGCCCCCCTGAGCCCCGCTTTGCCTACCCAAAGCTTGGTTGCACCAGATGCCGGCAGGATCTGGCACCTTTGGGGATGTTTCCCAGGGAAAGAAGGGTGGTTTGGGAGTACTGTGTGTGCTGACTCCAGTCCCTCCCAGACCCAGATGGGAGGACCCCCTGGGGGGCTGTGAGAAGCCCTAAAAAGAGACTCCCCCCCAACTTCCCAGTTCATCAATCTCAAGGTGGACAACCCCTACCCCAGATCCCACCGCCTCCAAGGGCCCCAGGGGTGACACGGATCTGTCCCTGTCCCCTCCTCCAGGGTCTGTTGTGGAAGAGGCTCCTCTGGGAGAGGAAAAGTAGCAGTAGCACCAAAGTTCACAGAATCAGCTGGGTTGGAAAGGACCTTTGAGATCATCAAGTCCAACCTGTGACCTAACACCACCTTATCAACTAAACCCTGCCACTGAGTGCCACATCCAGTCTTTTTTTATACACATCCAGGTGCGGTGACTCTACCACCTCCCTGGGTAGCCCCTTCCGATGCCCAATCACTCTTTCAGTAAAGATTTTTTTCCTAATGTCGAGCTTAAACTTCCCCTGGCACAGCTTAAGACTGTGTCCTCTCCTTCTGTCAGTGGTTGCCTGAGAGAAGAGAACAGCCCCCATCTGATTACAACCGCCTTTCAGGAGGAAGGAGGGATGGGTGGGTGTTGGGGTTGTCCTGGTGACACTCCTTTCCCTGCAGGATCCCCATCAGAGTGGATGGGGGCAAGGTGGGTGCTGGGGGTCCCCAGTGACATTCCTGTCCCTGCAGGGTCCCCACCGGAGCAGTTTTGGGGCAGTTCCAGTGACACTGTTCCATCTGCAGGGATGCCCTGAGTGCAGCAAACGGGAGAGCTCCCGGCTGGCAGAGGCACCGCTCGCAGGGACTTGGCTGCTCACTGCTGCTGGGGCCCAGCACAGCTCCAAGGGGCTCCTCGGGCACCCCTGCATAGAGGGCCCCAAGGGATGGCCTTTGTCACAACAAGATTTCATCCTGGCCCCACTTTCCACCGGCAGCTTTCTTTCAAAAAAGAAAATTACATTTCTTTCATTTTCTGTGAGAATTAGAATGTGATGCCATTTGGGCAAAAACAAATTTTAAAGTCTATTCAACAACAACAACAACAACAACAACAGCCCAAAACCAAAAAAAAAAACAAAAACAAAAACAACCCCAAACAAACAGAAGCACATTAGAACACTGCAGTTCCTGGGAGCACACAGTGTTTCTGAGAAGCTCCCGAGCAGCTCAGCCCAGCTATGGTTCATCAAGGCCAAGGCCTAACCAGCACTTCTCAGATAGATCATGGTGAGGCCTGAAAGGGAGGCAGGGGTGAGAGTATTTAAAATTACTTTGAGAAGTATTGTCTCCTCATATTCATTATCATCCAGTGTGTGTGTCTCAAATTGGCAGGGAATGACCTCCCTCAGCCTTGATGCCACTCCTAGGCATTCCCAGATGAGCTGGCAGTGGAAGACAGTAAAAAATACAGGTGTTATCGGAGCCTGTGTGGCCTCTCAAGTGGCTCTTGTGTGTATGAACACAGAACATCTTAAACGGGTTTTCTGCCCAGTGGAAGGTTGTGACAGGGATATTTGATAAGTACTGATGACTGAATCTGAGCTGCACCATGCAATCCTGGCTTTACAGTAGTTGGAAGGACGGTGAGGGCAAAAGTGGCCACCTCCAGGCCCTCTGGAAACCGGCAGCAGGCAGCTCCGGCTGGACGCTGGAGGGCTTCTTTGCCCCGGAGAGGCAAAGAAGGCACCTAAAATCCTAAAAGAGGCACCTAAATCGTACTCTTATTTTCACCATCAGGCCCTACAGGAATATTTTTTAAAAGATTTTTTTCCTGCTGTCCTGCAGCGCCCCCGCCGCGCTCCCGGCGAGCCGCCTCCCTTCGCTCCGCCTGCGCCGCCCCGGCCCCGCTGCCCCCCGAGCCCGCCCAGCCCCGCACAGCGCCCGGCTGAGGGGAGCGTGGCGAGGCGGCACGGCCCGGCCCGCAGCCCCCGGCCCGGCCCGAGGGCCCCGCCCGCCCGAGAGCGCAGGGCCGGGCGCCCTTGGCGGCTTTCGGCTTCGCTTCCGCGCTCTGAGGGGAGGTCATTTTGTGTTGCCCTGCCGGGCTGTTTTATTCTTCGGCGCGGCAGGCGGAGGTGCGGCTCTGGGCAGGAGTGTAGAGGGAGTGCGGTAATTGCTGGTTTCCCTTTCCCACCGCCCCCACGCCGCATTCTCCTTTCGGATTTCTCTTTTCCCGTCTGTTTTCGCCTCGTTCCCCGCGCCGCCTCTCAGGGCCGGCCCCGCTCGGGCGGGGCGGTGGCGCGGAGCAGCACGGGAAAGGCTTTTCCCGCCGCCGCCGCCCGGGCCCTCAGGCTCGGCTGGCGGCGGCCGGAGAGGAGGAGGCAGCGAGGGGCAGCGAGCGTGTGGGGCGGGCAGTGGCGCCGGACACGGGCCAGGCCGGGCAAGGGCTGCGGGGGCTGCGCCGTGTCTCTTGGCGAAGGACATTGCTGGGTGGCTCGCTCGGAGTCTTGTTTGTCCCACGGCTCCCCCGCTTCTCCTTCAGCCCGCGGCGGGGCCGAGCAGGAGCGCAGCGGGGCCAGGGAGCGGTGCAGAAATGAAGGCGGGAGACGGGGCAGGGGCATGGCGGGCTTGGAGACCCAAGGCCCGGACTCAGAGATCTCACGCTGCTGCCTGTCTGGGGACGGGGCAGGGTCAGGAAGCCCGGCGGCTCCTGAAGCCTCCCTCCTTCCCTCCCCGGGAGCGGTGGGGCGTGAGGAGGGGCAGTGGCGGTGCTGAGGGTGACTGAGAGAGGAGGAAGACTGAAGAGCCTTGGGATGTCACCATGGAGCTCCTGTGACTGCTCCTGCCGTCTCTTTAGCAGCCCAGAGTCTTGTAGGATGTGAGCATGGAGCGCCTGTCAGTGCCGGTGACCTGCTGGCTCTCTAGAAGGCCAGAGAGCCCCGCGATGTCACCATGGAAGCCCTGTGAGTGCAGGTGAGCTCAGGGCTCTTTAGAAACCTGGATCCCTGTGGGATGTGAGGATGGAAGCCTTGGGAGGGCCCTTGAGCTGAGTGCTCTTTAGCAGTTTACAGAAACCTGGGAGCCATGGAGCCATTGTCAGTGCTGGTGACATCTGAGTTCTTTATCAGCGTAGAAGTGCAGGGGATGTCAGCACAGAGCTGCTGTCGTTGCCTGTGACCTCACTGCTCTTTAGAAGCACAGCAGCCACTGGCTTGTCATGATGGAGCCCCTCTGAGTGGCTGTGACAAAGCACTTCTTTAGCAGCCTGGAGCTGCCTGGGATGTCCCTGTGGAGTTCCCCTAAGAGCGTGTGACCTCATGGTTCTTTTGCAGCCTTGAACACCCTCGGAATGTCACCCTAGAGCCTGTGAGTGCCTGTGACATTACAGCTGCTTAGCAGCCTGGAGACACTTGGGATGTTGCCACTGAGACCCTGTGACAGCCTGTGAGGTCAGTGCAGTTTGGCAGACGGGACTCCTGGGATGTCCCCATGGAGCCCCTGGGGTTGCCATGATCTCAGTGTTCTTTAGGAACTCAGAGACCTCTGGGATGTCACCATAGAAGCTCAGTGAGTGCCTGTGCCAAATGGGCTCCTTAGCATGTCGAGACACCTCTGTTGTCCTCATGGACACCAGTGACTGCCTGTGACCTTGCAGGTTTTTGGAAAATGAAAGAGCTCTGGGATGTCAGCGTGGATGCCCTGTGCCTGGTTGTGATCTCTCTACTTCTGAGCAGGCTGGAGACAACTCTGATGTCAGCAGGGACTGGAGTGGGGTGGTGGTGGTTCAGGGAGGCGAGGCTGGGGGGAGGAACATGTGGCAGCTGGGAGCTGCTCAGGCACTGAGTCAGCAGGGACGGCACCGGAATACAGGCCTGGCAAACACTGGTGTCCCCACTGGCCAAGTCCTGTCCTAGGAAGCAGGTCTGCCCTCCGCTGGGACAGCAGGCCACGTCACCCCACTGGAACAGGGGACTAGGTGTACCCTGTGTCCCCAGCCTGCCAAGTCTGGTCACGGAAGGCCAGGTCTACCCACTGGAGTCTCAGACATGGTCTGCCTGCCGCCAGCATGGGAGGCCTTCCCTCCTCTACCTGGGAGGCCAGGTCTGCTCACCAAAATGATCAGAGTAGTGCTATTTCACTGGCAGCTGGAACGCCAGCAGGGGGTCATCCCAGACTGTTGAGAGTGCACCATGCTCAACAGGGTCTTCTTCCCCTGCTGATTCTGCCAAGTCCATTCCCTTGGCTGTGGTTTCACTGGATAGAAGGTAGGGATTGTGGGAATCTTGTTCATTCATTCATTCAGTCAAATCACTAATTAGATGATGAGGCATTTGGCTATTGAGCATTTATTTTTATATATACACGGAAGGCCAGGTCTACCCACTGGAGTCTCAGACATGGTCTGCCTGCCGCCAGCATGGGAGGCCTTCCCTCCTCTACCTGGGAGGCCAGGTCTGCTCACCAAAATGATCAGAGTAGTGCTATTTCACTGGCAGCTGGAACGCCAGCAGGGGGTCATCCCAGACTGTTGAGAGTGCACCATGCTCAACAGGGTCTTCTTCCCCTGCTGATTCTGCCAAGTCCATTCCCTTGGCTGTGGTTTCACTGGATAGAAGGTAGGGATTGTGGGAATCTTGTTCATTCATTCATTCAGTCAAATCACTAATTAGATGATGAGGCATTTGGCTATTTATTGAGCATTTATTTTTATATATGTTCTTTTTCTGGGTTATGTGTAGGTGGCCCATCCACCTTGGTCCAAATCAGTAGAATTTAGTCTCAAATGTGGGTGAAACGCAATGCTACATCCTTGAAAGAATTGTGTCATTCCCACTGTCTGTTGATATTTCCTGACTGTAGTGGGTTGACCCTGGCTGGGTGCCAAGTGTGCACTCGGTCGCTCTGTCACTCCTTTTCCCAATGGGACATGGCAGAGAATAAGATGGAGTACAACCAGCAGAGTGAGATGAGGCAGTTTTATTACAGTAAAAGAAAGAAATAAGCAGAGATTTGCAAGTGCAGCAGCTAAAGAGAATAAAAAGTCAGTCTCTACTTCCCATCAGCGGCGATGTTGGGACACTTTCTGGGAAGCAGGCATTCAGCACGCATGAGAGTTCCTGTGGACAGCAAACATTGAAAACTCACAAGCACCCCCCTTCCTTCTCTCTCCCTTAGCTTAGGAGCTCTCTCTCCTGAGCTCATGTCATGTGGTATGGAATATCCTTTTGGCTAACTTGGATCAGCTGGACTGGTTGTGTCCCCTCCCAGGATCTTGCCCACTCCCATCCCCTTTGATGGGGGAAGGAATGTCAGAGGGGCAGCGCTGCTCGGCATTAGCCAAAACACTGGTCTGTTACCCACACCAGTGCAAAGCACAGCACTGTAAGGGCTGTGAACTTTAGCTCAGTCAGACCAGATACAATCTCCACCCCAATTCCGTAAAATTTGTGTCATGCTTGGATCCCATATAGTCTATATACTCTCATTACTAGAATCCTTAAGCCTTCTCTATACCAAACATACATTTTATTAACTACTATTGCCTGTCCTTTCACATCCCTCCAGGCACTCTCCATCCCAGCAGGGTGTGGGGTCAGGACAGGAGAAATAGTACACCTGGTGGTTGGGCACTGGCATCGTCCCTGTTCATCATCGCCTTTTTCTCGCTCCTTGCCAAAATTCATTCTTTGTTAGTTCGTGTCTCCCCTGCTACTTTACCTCCTCTAACATACAACATATGCCATATTCTTACCCCAAGGTTAAATCTCCTTGAGGTATACACAGGTCTCCCCATCCTCCCAAATCACCCACCAAGTACACCCGGGTCCTTGGGCAAAAACAATCCCACAAATGGGTTTGCCTTTCCCCATGGGGGAAGAAATCCACAGTGACTTCCCCAGCCACTTCCCTCTGTGTAATGCAGGAACCTTGTCTCCTTCCACAGTGTCTAAGGGCTTGGTTTAGGTGAGACCAGGGCAATAAGCAGATTCCCTAGTATTGACTAGCCAAGTGGCTTCTGCCAAATTTCCATCCCAGTGCTTCCACATCTCATTACCTAATGCCCTAAACATAGTTTTTAGCAGCCTATTTTATCTTTTAAATCTTTCCAGAGGCCTGTGGATGGTAGGGAATGTGATATATCCACTTAGAGCCATGCCTCTTTGCCCAGGAGTTTATAAGATTATTGTGAAAATGAGTCCTACTTTGTGACTCAATTCTAGCTGGGGTTCCATGTCGCCACAAAACGTGTCTTTCAGGACCTGAAATTGTTCTGGGCAGTGGCATGGTTTACTGGGTATGTTTCCAGCCAGCCTGTTGTGACCTCTGTCATGGTGAGGATATAACTCTTGCCTTGGTGTGTTGGTGGCAATGGCCCAATGTAATCAGTTTGCCAGGCTTCACCATACTGGAAACCCAGCCACTGCCCTCCACTCCAAAGATGCTTCACTTGTGTGGCATGCTTGATGGCAGCACATTGTTTCACACTGATGGACTCCATGGTCACGTCCACCCCTTGATCAAAACCCCATCTATGTGTTGCATCCCTTCCAAGATGCCCTGATGTTTCGTGGGCCCATTGGGCTGTAAATAGCTCACCCTTTCTTTCCCAATCTAGGTCCATCTCAGCTATTCCAATTTTGGTGGCCTTATCTACCCGTCCATTGTTTTGATCTTCCTCAGTGGAGGATCATAGCTCAGCCAAGGACTTGTTTATGGAACCAAGCTGTTTTTTTTACTTATAGCTGAATTAATTGCCCAGTACAAGCCAAGTTGTACTGTAACACTGCACTGGCCATAATGGGGCTGTTGAAGGGTGAGCGGGTTCTGCTGATTATTCCTTAGCTCTCCAGTCGTTGAGTTAGTTCTTGGATAGGAGTTAGAGAGTCTTGTTTTGTGTGATACTGCCACCAGTGTACTGTCCTGGTACCAATTGGTACTTAGAGGTCTTGCACCTGCAGCAATCCTACAATGAAGGGATCCTCTGAGAGGCCAGGCAGGGTGGATAACTGTTTGATCTCTGTATTCACTGTAGCGACACCAAGAGCCCATCAATACCCTTTTGAATTATTGAAATACCTTCTCCTGAGGTAGTCGATGCCAAGGATACATGGGGCCTGTGGGCCAGTCACAATGGAGTGCTTTTGCCGTCTGTCCCCTGTCAAGGTCACCTCAGTCTCTATTACAGACAACTCCTGGCATCCCCCTGTCACTCCAGAGATCTAATAAGTTCTGCACTCTTGTGCCTTGGTGGCATCAGTGTACACTGTGCACTGCTATCTACTACAGCTTTATACTTCTGTGGATCTGATGTGCCAGGCCATGGAATCCACGCAGACAGTGTTTTTGGTAGGCCTACAGAGGAATCTTGGCTCTGGCGCCTGGAGCACCACCTCCCCCTCCTTCTCCACTGACTTTGTTTTCCCTCACAGGTTCTTACCTCCTTCTCTTTTTTAACTAGGTGCAAAAACCTAGTTGTTTTGATTTCCCTCTTAAATATGTCGTCACGTTACCAACCTCTCTCACTGGCCCAGTTTTGGCCAGCAGCATGTCCCTCCTCAGAGCCATCAAGGATTATCTTCTGGACATGGTAGAGGCTTTCAGCAGCTTCCTACAGGAGCCATCTTTGAGGCCCCCCGTTACCAAAAACCAGGTCATGCAAAACTCATCTTTTCAGTTACAGCTTTTTGTAAAGATGTGTCAGTGTGTTCATATCTAATTGTCACATCCACCAGAATTCCTGTTTTTCTCTTACAAAGATCAGATCTGGATGTAGTTTGCCATTGTCATCCCTCACATGTGGCTCTTGAAACACTGTCCTTTTTAGCTTTGTTGATTAACATATCACAAATGTAGTTGTGTCTTTTAATCCTGGCATTTTGTGTTATTGGACAGTTTCCGATGACGGGGGAGCATGTTTCATTTTCAGCCTTGCAGTGTCTGCCGCTTTTGACACATTGATCTTGTCTTCCTCTTGCCAGGAATTCTCTTGTGGTGTAGACATTGGCCCTCAGCTGCAATGCTGTTATTAGTTTTCTGTGAGGTGTGCCTCTGTATCTCAAGATCCAGAAATTTCTGATGTTATCCTTCTCAAAGTTTGTAATAGCGCAGCCTTGGGATACCAGCTGTTTTCATTTATTAAATTCCTGTTTCTTCCAGTTACATGTCATGGATACTGAGTTTTTGAAGTAGCTGCTTCCCACTCTGATGATGTGTCATCACCGGCACCATCCAGCAGTTCTATCTAGGTTTAGGCATCCATATTGACAGGATCTTCTCTTGATCTCCTCCAGCTTTCATCCATAATTTCCTATATACTTGACCTAAGCATTCTTCTTTCAGGAACCATCTTAAGGCATCATCTGAACACTGGGCAAGTCCATGTAATGTTCAGGCCTGTGTACTTGGATTGAGTCCCATCAACTTTGTGATACCCAAACCTCCATCCTTCATGCTGGAGTGCAGGATGACATCACGCATGCATGGTGTTAAGTGTAGCCATTCCTTGGCAGTTGATTGAGTCTGTAGGTCAGGGGATTCAAGGAGCCCTGCTTTTGCATCCATGTGGCCTGCCAAGTACATTAGTCTAGGGATGGTATATACTTCTTTGGTGTGTCA
Source organism: Pyrgilauda ruficollis (assembly GCF_017590135.1). Classification (NCBI taxonomy): domain Eukaryota; kingdom Metazoa; phylum Chordata; class Aves; order Passeriformes; family Passeridae; genus Pyrgilauda; species Pyrgilauda ruficollis. Next base: position 75,823 of record NW_024525012.1, on the reverse strand, counting down.
ATTTTCTGAAGAGGTTTTAATGTGATGGTATATGTTCTCATCCGTATTACTCACCAAGCTGATGACATGGGAGTCCACTTCCCTTTGCTGCAGACCATGTAGAATGTGCTGGTGGCTCACGGTGTCAAAAGCCTTAGTGATGTCCATGAGTACAACATCCAGTGGTCTGTGTTCTCTTTTGGCTGGTCAAATGATTGTTTGCAGGAGTATCAAATTTTCAGAGTATCCTGTTGCTCTTATAAAGCCTCTTTGCCTTGGGTTGAGGGGTCATACCTTAGTCAGCCTTGCTGTCATTATTCTGGAGAACAGTCTTAACAAGACAGAACCAATTGTGATGGGTCTCCAGTTATTAAAGTCCTTTAAATGTTCTGATTTGGTTGACTTTGGTATTAACAGTCCTGCATCCCCTCACCATACCCAGGATTTTACCTGATGTTAACCAAAGGTTGAATATCTCCATGATCGAGGAGAATTCAGGGCCCATCTTCTTGATGTCCCTTAGGGTAATCCCATCTGGACCAGGAGCTGAGTTTCTGCTCATTTCTTGCACATTCTTCTCAATTACATTGGCTGTAATTAAATCCCTGAAAGCACAGTTGTTGGCTTTCCCTTTAATTTGGAAGTTCCCAGGGTTCTTGGTGTTTCCCATCAGGCTTTAACTTCTGAATAATTTTGCTGGGTGGAATGTCATATGACAAACATTCAACATCATCCAGAATAATCTTGGCTAATTTCCCTCTATCTAGATGGAATAGGTGCTGGAAGCACAGGTAATTTGGTCTCTTGATTGCTCTTTTCATTATCCACTTCTGGCAACCTCTTCTCAAGTTTCTCTCTTGGGTCCCTGATTTGTTCTTATCTGTGGTTGATGTTCTTATCTGGCTTACCATATCCTGGCATCTGAAACAGTCCTGCACTGACTCACTGACCATTGATGTCATCTCCTGGCCATTAAGTAACTGCTTGAATGCCCAGGGGAATGTGTTGAGTTTCCCAGCTGAAAGCCATTTGTCCCTATAGAGCGCGACACAGTGCAAAGCACCCAGACTCCATCAGAATGGTTTATAAGAGATTTATTATATGTTGATTTTGTAGTTTTTCAAGATATTTACATTTACTTAAACAGAAACATACAGCGCCCATTGGTCATAAGAAAGAAACAAAATTCTCAATAGGTGAACAGGCAGCCACGTCATTCTGTGAGCCAGCTAAAGTCTGTATCTTTTAACTTTCTCTCTTCCATCACGTTGTCAGATAGCCTTGGTGTCTTCCTCCAGAGAGATACGGGACTTTCCTTATCTCCAGGAAGTCTTTGCTGGCTCACAAGAACAGCACAAAATGTCTATCCTACAATTCCCCCTTTTTGTATTTGACGCACAAACACAACTGCTAAGGACTTCTGCAGGGCCCTTGCAAAAATCCAAGCAGGCAGAGGATCCATTCTTCATTCACTTACAGATAACCAACTTGTACCAAGTCCGCAACACACACCCTCACAATCTTAACGTTCATATACAAACAAGGCACATAAAAACAGATCTTCAAATACCGTTACAGACCTCGCAATTTCCAGATGACACATTTGTAGCAGAATGACACCTTCACCTCTAATCAAATAACTTTCTCCCACACAGAATAAGGGACCAAGTCATCTGCCTAGTCACCACTTAGAACCAAGTAGCATCCACTTAACTTTACAAGTGGTTGCTGCTATCGTAATGGGCAACCAACCTCGTTGCTCAAAGTGTGGACTTCAGCTACTAATTCAACCCCTATGCAAAGGCAACACTTCTCCCTTAGGTACATCAAATTCCCCTATTTTGGGACTGTTGGTGTGTTGAGATCAGCGGGAGAAATGTGGCATGCAATAGGAGTGATCAGCAAATCTCAAAGGTTTATTGATAGGCACACATAGTTATATTGGTGTTAATGAGGCGAATGCATATTGCAAGAGGCGAGCTCATTATTGGTTAGTTACTTACCAGCTAACTAGTCCTACTTCTACATTCTTGAGGTTATTCTGTTGTAGCTTTTCTTATCTTCATGTTTCTAGCTAACGATCCTCTCCCCCAAACTCATGTTGCGGCAAGGGCACAGTGCCCTTGCCTCATATGGACACTGATTTCTGACTCCTAACTTTGTCTCCCTCTTACTTAACTAACGGTATTATGTCAGTGTGACCTTTGTCAGCTAGCCAACTGTCCACAAAATCCTCTACATCGGTGCCCTGCAAAAGGAAATGGTACAAGACACATTTCTCAGTACAACCAACCTCTCTATAAGAGAATTTAAGGAAAAGAAGCAAAAGAAGCAAAAAATTCAAGGAAAAGAAGTAAAACATCCACTAACTTAAATTTTGGATTTTTAGCATAAGTCTATAACTCCTTTTTCTCTGTCTCGAATTACCATCTTTACTACACATTCCTTGAGGGTCCATGCTTCCATCCGCCTAATAACCAATGCAATTACCTAATTGTTTTTAGAAGCACCCATCCTGTCTTTTCTTGTGTGCTCCAAATAAGGTTTAACACAATGAGCAGAGACCCAACGAGGGCCATTTTCTGTTAAAACACATGCATATCCTCTTCCCCATGTTACTAATTCCACTGGGCCAGTCCATTTTCCCGTGATTAAATCTTTTACCCATACCTTTTGCTGGCTCACAAGAACAGCACAAAATGTCTATCCTACAATTCCCCCTTTTTGTATTTGACGCACAAACACAACTGCTAAGGACTTCTGCAGGGCCCTTGCAAAAATCCAAGCAGGCAGAGGATCCATTCTTCATTCACTTACAGATAACCAACTTGTACCAAGTCCGCAACACACACCCTCACAATCTTAACGTTCATATACAAACAAGGCACATAAAAACAGATCTTCAAATACCGTTACAGACCTCACAATTTCCAGATGACACATTTGTAGCAGAATGACACCTTCACCTCTAATCAAATAACTTTCTCCCACACAGAATAAGGGACCAAGTCATCTGCCTAGTCACCACTTAGAACCAAGTAGCATCCACTTAACTTTACAAGTGGTTGCTGCTATCGTAATGGGCAACCAATCTCGTTGCTCAAAGTGTGGACTTCAGCTACTAATTCAACCCCTATGCAAAGGCAACACTTCTCCCTTAGGTACATCAAATTCCCCTATTTTGGGACTGTTGGTGTGTTGAGATCAGCGGGAGAAATGTGGCATGCAATAGGAGTGATCAGCAAATCTCAAAGGTTTATTGATAGGCACACATAGTTATATTGGTGTTAATGAGGCGAATGCATATTGCAAGAGGCGAGCTCATTATTGGTTAGTTACTTACCAGCTAACTAGTCCTACTTCTACATTCTTGAGGTTATTCTGTTGTAGCTTTTCTTATCTTCATGTTTCTAGCTAACGATCCTCTCCCCCAAACTCATGTTGCGGCAAGGGCGCAGTGCCCTTGCCTCATATGGACACTGATTTCTGACTCCTAACTTTGTCTCCCTCTTACTTAACTAACGGTATTATGTCAGTGTGACCTTTGTCAGCTAGCCAACTGTCCACAAAATCCTCTACATCGGTGCCCTGCAAAAGGAAATGGTACAAGACACATTTCTCAGTACAACCAACCTCTCTGTAAGAGAATTCAAGGAAAAGAAGCAAAAGAAGCAAAAAATTCAAGGAAAAGAAGTAAAACATCCACTAACTTAAATTTTGGATTTTTAGCATAAGTATATAACTCCTTTTTCTCTGTCTCGAATTACCATCTTTACTACACATTCCTTGAGGGTCCATGCTTCCATCCGCCTAATAACCAATGCAATTACCTAATTGTTTTTAGAAGCACCCATCCTGTCTTTTCTTGTGTGCTCCAAATAAGGTTTAACACAATGAGCAGAGACCCAACGAGGGCCATTTTCTGTTAAAACACATGCATATCCTCTTCCCCATGTTACTAATTCCATTGGGCCAGTCCATTTTCCCGTGATTAAATCTTTTACCCATACCTTAATACCTTTCTGGAAGTTTGGCTGTTTTGAATTCAAAGATGAAAAATTACAGAATATAGGAGACAGTTGTAAGTCAGGTAAAGGACACAAAAAGTTCAACACATAGACGGCTTTGTCTAACCGCACTTGAGGCAACTCCCTCTGCATTTCTTTTACCCATACCTTAATACCTTTCTGGAACTTTGGCTGTTTTGAATTCAAAGATGAAAAATTACAGAATATAGGAGAGACTTGTAAGTCAGGTAAAGGACACAAAAAGTTCAACACATAGACGGCTTTGTCTAACCGCACTTGAGGCAACTCCGTCTGCATTTCCCCTTTTTGTACCTGGCGCTTCACCACACCATGAGCATATTCAATAATTGCTTGGCCTGTCAAAGCATGAGGGATACCAATAGAATGACCAACACCCCATGCACGAAAAAACACCTACAATTTCTTTGAAACATACGCCGGGCTATTATCCGTCTTTACATATGATGGAACGCCTAAGATTGAAAAGGCGTGGCAAAATGATGAATAACATCCCGAGCTGTTTCACCTGCCAATGCTGAGGCAACCATGGCATGAGAAAAGGTGTCAGTTGTAACCTGGACATACTTTAGAGGGCCAAACTCAGGCATTTTTGTAACATCTGTTTTCCATTCTTGCAAAGGGAGTAAGCCTCTAGGATTAGTACCGTAACATTGTGAAACATGAGACATATGACAATCAGGGTAAGAAGAAATAATTGACTTTGCTTCACTATGTGATAATTTAAATTGCTGCCATAGTGGCTGAGCACCCTGATGAAAAAATTGGTGAGATAGAACAGCTTACTGTAACACATTAGGCACCGTTTTTACTGCTGAGGCAGCCACAAGAGAATCCACGTAAGCGTTACCTTCAACAAAGAATCCAGGTAGCGATGTATCCAGGCTACGAATGTGCATAATAAAATAAGAATGCTTTTGATTATGAATAACATTCTACAATTTCAACAACATAACAAATAATGGTTTCTCCTTTACATTATACAACACAGCTTGATCCAACTGTTTCACTAAATCGGCAACATAGACAGAATCAGTAACTATATGGAACTAGGAAATAAAGTAAAGGCCAAAAGTGAAATTCAGAATAGGATCAGAAGGTAAATGATATGCTATTTGACCTGTAAAGGAAGATAAAGCAGATTGCAACTCATGGTTGTTTTGAAAACACCACTTAAAATGTCATTGTTGTACCGGTATGACAATAGTTACAGGATCACGGCCTAAGATTTCATGGCAGCGTCTGCGACCTTTGATAGTGATGTCTGCAAAAAGCTCATACAGACCTGGAGCTGTTTATTGGGACCTGAAAGACAAAAATATCCCCTCCAAAATATGCAATTTGTATTCCCATTTATCATTCCATTGACAAAACAATCTACATGGTATTTCATCATCTCTCAAAATAATTGCACACCAACAGAAACATCTATCCTGGTAACAAATTTAGATGCCAAGGCCAATTCAACTTCTTCTACAGTCTTTTTTGCTGTAGCGGTCAAATGTCTCTCATCGGTAGAGGAAGTAATCGCTGATAATAAGTCATACAAAGGTTGCAGTTGATGATTAGTTATCCCCAAGTATGGCTTAAGCCAACCTATTGCACCAACCAATTTCAGTACATCAGCAGCGGTTTTAATTTCAATGTCCAGTTTTACAGGTGAGGCACAATTTGTGTATTGGTGATTATCAACCCCAAATATTTCTATGCCTTTGAACTTTCTCCAGGGCAGTAATGAAACCTAAGGCTTCTAAATTTTTCACAGCACATTGTTAGAGAGCCAATAATTGTTGTTTATTTTCAGACGCCAACAAGATATCATCCATATAATGATAGCAAGAACAATTGCTAAATTGCTCTCAGACCTTAGATAAAGCCTGTGCCACAAACCATTGAGAAATACTTGGAGAATTTCTCATTCCTTGCGGCAAAACAGTCCACTGATATCTTTGGCCCGGTTCCTCATGATTTAAAGAAGGTACAGTAAAGGCGAATTTTTCCTTATCCTGATCAGCCAATGGAATTGTAAAAAAGCAATCTTTCAAATCAATGATAATTATTTCCCATCCTTGCGGAATCATTGTGGGTGTTGGGAGACCTGATTGCAAAGCACCCATTGCGGCCATCACAGCATTTATCTGCCGCAAATCGTGTAAAAGTCTCCATTTACCTGATTTCTTTTTTATTACAAACACAGGTGTGTTCCATGGGCTAAATAATTTTTCAATATGTCCAGCTCGTTATTGTTCTGTCACTAAGCCTTGCAGGGGCCACTGATCAATCCAGACAGGCTCATCTGTCAGCCATGTCAAGAACTCAAATGGAGGTTTAAGGCCCCACATCCCAGTGGCCCCCACTAAAAATCCATTGTCATTTTAACACCCTATTGGGTTAAGCAATCACGTCCCCATAAGTTAGGTTGAGCATTAGTGACATAAGGTCTGATGTTAGCTTGTTGGCCTTCCAGATGTGTTACAGTAATCGCAACGGCAGATAAAGCACCAGCAGTTGGCCCACTTAACCCAACAACTCCAAAGGTTGATTAAGTGAGGGGCCATGTTGGAGGCCAAACAAACTGTGAAATTATAGTTACATCTGCTCCTGTGTCAAGTAAACCTGATATTGTTGTAGTTTCTGGGTGACATCCCTTAGCAGTGACCAAACATTGTACTACCGGATGCTTGTCTGTCACCTTTTGAGTCCAAAGAACCTGAGGTTGTCCTGTAGATCCAAAACCTCCAGTGCCACGACTCCGGTCCACCACAGTTGGAATACAACTCTTAAAAGGAACAAGTTGAGCAATACAAGTACCTTTTTGAATAACAACAGGAGGTTCACTAACAGACACATAGCCTGAATTTGTCCCACATAATCAGAATCAATAAGACCTAAATGGACATTGATACCTTGAATAGGTATTCAAGGCTATTCAGTAGGCTACTAGATCTTCCCATCAGAAAAGCACTCAAACCTTGGCCTGTAGGACCGTAGGCATCAAGAGGCACTTTACATATACCTCTTGTCAAAATAGTCACCGTGTCAGCTACTGGTATATCAGTCCCTGCTGAGCCTCTTGTGGCCTCTGTGTATCGGTCACAAATGGAGAGCTTTGCAGTGCTGGCAGGGCTTATGATTGTCTTCGGGGTATTTGTGTCTCGACACGCCCCTTCGCGTTCTTCTTCCAGTTTCTCTGCACTTGTCGACCACCTGAAAAAGACCTTACAAAATTTAGCAATATGGCCAAAGTTACCACAACGATAACAAGGCACTTCACCAGTCCAAATTACCCTAGAGTGTGCACATCGTCCAGCAGTCTGAGGGCATTGTGTCGTCACGTGCCCTGATTCTTCACAAGCAGAACAGCTGGGTGAGGACTTCATGACTTTTGCCAAAGCAGCCATTTTATGCTCAACAGAGCCAACCTTTGAGCAAGCAGCTACAAGATCAGACAGTAAGGGATCTAAAGAATCAATAATTCTCCTGCAATCATCGTTAGCATTGTCCCGAGCTAGCTGTCTGCATAAAATTTGCCTCAACTTATCATCTTCTACTTGCTTCTCAAGGGCTGCAGCAACCCTCTCCACAAACTGCAGAAAAGGTTCCTTCACCCCTTGCTGGATGGTAATGTACCTTGGTTTAGGAGCTGCCATCTCCATTGTTTTAAGTAAGGCACTCATACCCAGCTGCTGGGCCTGTGCCAGAACCAGGGGTCCCATCTTGCCTGCAAATCTGCGTTAGAGAACAGTCCATTGCCCAGCAAGGCATCAACTCCCACAGCGTGAGGTGGATTGTGCTGAGGTAACTGTGTATTGTCTAACGCTACTCTCAACCATTTGTTTCCAGGTGGCTTGAAACACACCATACTGCACTGGCTGAAACAGAATCATAGCAAGGTGAACAATATCATAAGGTGCAAGTATTTAGAACACGAATCACTTGCATCACCTGCAAAGAGTTAACACCATACTGATCTACTTTTGACTGGAGATCCTGCACAACCCTCCATGCAAAAACCTGATGGCTATCTTCTCGTCCCAAACTAGGAGCAGCTTTGAAAACAGGAAAAGCCACAGGCCCACCAAAAGTAGCAGCAGCAGCAGCCATCTCCATCCTTTTCGGTGGACCTATTTTCTCTAACAAATTCCAATCTCCCACTTCAGCTGCTTTCATTATCACATGGTCCCAAAATTGCAAAGGGTGTTGAGGAGTCACAGCCACCTGGCAGGGAGGTAGGGTCCAAGAAACAGCAGGCCTGGATCTGCTGCGAGGTCTAACAGAAACAGATCCCTGCGTCTTTTTAGATGCACTTATAACCGGCAGTTCATCATCAGAACTTTCACTAGACAAAGAAGGACATAATGTTAAAGACTGCATTTGTTCAACCAGTTCAGGAGGGAGAGGGGGGGCAGATGGTTCAACTGGGGGTGAAGTGGAGGCAGATGACTCGAAGGGAGGCAGAGGGGGCGGATGGTGTGTCTGTATGAAATTTCCCTCATATATTTTGCCTCCCAGTCGTCGTGAAAAGACAAAAATCAGGACCACCGGGGAAAAGAAAGATCCTATTCTGAAATCCAGGTCCTACTGGTCCACCAAGCCAAATTATTGTCTACAGGTGTGTTTGCACACCCCATGGATCACTGCACCTGAGAAGGTGCATTGTGCCCTCCTTCGCCTGCATTGCTCCGCAACACTGGTCCTGGAATTTTCCCCACCTCCCAACTTGGCTGGACTTTCTCTCTGGAACCGCACATCAACCACCATGACAGATGGACTGAGAAGGGAGAAGCCTCTCTCAAGGACTGAGACATGGGACCCCTATATGGAAAAGCTCCCCCTTCCTCCCCAAGGACTGAGACTGAAATCCCTGACATGGGGGGAGGAGTGTGAGGGAGGCAAGTTGCCTGCAAGCTGACCACTGGACCAAGAAGACAATGGTTCTCGATGACCTTTTGGTGGTCCCCACGAAAAAGACCCTTCATTTCCTACTGCTGATGGACTTTTTGTACTCTTTTTCAATAGACTATTCTTTAGTACATTTGATTTGATTTTGAAATGTGTCCCCTTCCCCCAGTCAAAAAAGATTATAATAGAGGTTAGAGCTGACGAGTATCTTTGAGATCTCCCCTGATGTGAATACGACAGGTTTCATCGACTGGACTTCGAAGGACTTCGTCATGCCACATCTGGTAGCTATACACCTTTCTTTTCCTCCCCTCTTTTTTCCTTATTCTTTCCCTTTTCTTCATTCCCCTTCTTAATGCATTTTGCTGTGGTCATTCAGCAAAGGTACATTTGTTTTTTGATTATCACTGCAAAACCCCCTTGTCGTGTTGGTTTTTGCACCCTGAGATCAATAAAATGGACCAGCACGAATTTCGTCCTCGAGGACAGATCGTGACAGATGGCTCAAGGGAACATGGAGAGGAGGCAGACGACCCAAAGAGGGGCAGAGGAGGGGCGGACAGCTCAAGGGAAAGCGGAGGGGGAACAGCCGAACCACAGGAGGGTGGAGGAGGGATGGGCAAGGGAGAAGCAGCCGACCCGCGGGAGGGTGAGGGGAGAGCAAACCGCCCAGGGAGAGACAGAAGGGCCGATGACCCAGCCTGTTTTTCACTTTGCTTCTTCTGTAACTTCATTTTTGCTAATTGCTGGGCAGGCGTAAGATGCTTTGGTTTAGTACTCAGTTCAACTAACTGCTGAGCAGGCAAAGTATACACAGGTTTTACATAGTCTTTTGGAGATAAATACCGAGGAACAGTCTTAGTCTGCTGTTTGATTCTCATGATAGCAAACCCTGGGGGAACCTCCACAGCAATTGCAGCAGAGTCCTCAGGGGGAGATACATCAACAGTCTCGGCCTCATCTTCCTCCTGTTCCTCTACTTCAGTTTGTTGCTCTAATTCCTGTTACTCCAATTCTTCCCCTCTATCTTGTTCTGCTTTCCATTCCTTCAATGCCTCATACAACAGTCTCCAGGTAGTAGCCAAATCGACAACCATCTTATCCCCTTTAGATATCACCTCCCATAGCCTCTTCCCAACCTTTTTCCATGCCCGGACACTGAAGGCAGTGTCAGCATCAGCTTCAAAGTCCTGTGATTTACACCATATCTGTAAACTATGAAGAGAAAAATCAGAAGCTTGAACATTTTTCCTTTTCAGTAAAGCTTTCCACGTGGACAAAACAGTCTTTTCCTCGTTTGATAAATTATTTCCCATTCTTTTTCCCAATCACTCACCTCGAATAAGACGTCCGAATTAGGTCTGGACCTCCGCAGTGTCCTTGCTGCCTTCACTCATTTTTAGGGTACCCTTCAACTTTTTCTCTCGTTTTTTTTCTTTCCTTTTTTACAGTCCAGTTGCAATCATGGCAGGAGGGCACCAGATGTTGCTACAGAGTGCAACATGGCACAAAGCACCCAGACTCCATCAGAAGGGCGTATGAGAGAGATTTATTACAGCAACTTGTTGCTTTTATAGTTTTTCAAGATATTTACATTTACCTAACAGAAACATACATTGCCCATTGGTCATAAGAAAGAAACAAAGTTCTCAATAGGTGAACTGGGGGCCACGTCATTCTGTGAGCCAGCTAAAGTCTGTATCTTTTAACTTTCTCCCTTCCATTACATTGTCATAGTGATAGCCTTGGTGTCTTCCTCCAGAGAGATTTCCTTATCTCCAGGAAGCCTTCGCTGGCTCACAAGAACAGCAGAAAATGTCTTTCCTACAGCCATTCACTAAGAGCAGTCTTGGCTCAGCCAATTGCAGCTCTCTGCGAAGAGGCAACAGGACCTTAGGACTTTGCTCTGGGTTCTCCTGCCCATTCCGGCTTCAGCCTCCTTTCCCCGGCTATGAGGCTTCAATCTGTGTGGCCCCTCTAATGGCCTCAGATCCTCCAGAATTTGGGGTTTTTCTGGCACCCCAAAAACCCAGTGGCAGGCCTGCACTCCCCAGAATGCAAGACCAAGGAAAAAATGTCCTATTTCGATCGAGGGCCAATCAAATATTCCAGAACATGTCTCTCAATATGAGAAATCACTAGTTTGGGCACCACGTGGTAGGTTTCTCCTTGAGCCAGCTCTTATGAGCTCCCAGAGAACCTGTCACACCTGAGATAGCCCAGCTACCCTGAATGGCATAAAATCAGCAGGATGGCTTCCCAGGCAGTGTTGGAAACAGAAAAAGATTTAATTAAAGACAAAATAACAAAACTCTTACAGAGAAAAACCGAGCCAAGGGCAAGAGGTTCTTGCTCCTGCTAAAACACCCCACAAAAACAAATATTTCCTTTGTTCTCTTCTTTTTCTAGTGAATTACCTAGGCAGGACCTCTTGGCCTCTGTCCAGTCGGACAGCCCCAGATCTAAGGTGAAGTCCAAAAGGTCCTATGAAGTGTCTTTGTACCAAATTGGGAGAGAAACTTCTGGGCTTTTTGCCTTTTTAAGCAGACAAAGAATAATTTAGTCACTCCGTCAACAGGGGCACATGCCTACAGTATAGGTGCTGGAAGCACAGGTAATTACCTCTCCTGATTGCTCTCTTCATGACCCACTTCTGGTGACCTCTTTTTGAGTTTCTCTCTTGGGTCCCTGATTTGTTCTTATCTGTGGTTGGTGTTCTTATCTGGCTTACCATACCCAGGCATCTGAAGCAGTCCTGCACTGACTCACTGACCATTGATGTCATCTCCTGGCCATTCAGTAACTGCTTGAATGCCCACAGGAAGGTGTTGAGTTTCCCAGCTGAAAGCCATTCGCCGAGAGTTCTCTGATAATGGGCCTGCAGCTACCCCTCCCTCTACTGGTTGATGTTCCCCAGCTGTTCCTCCCCATTTTCTGGATGATGGCTCATCCTAGGTTCTGTTCTCATGCCCGCTGCTGGTTCTCTGGGCAGTAGTCTCCATTTGTCAGGGATTTGCTTTGCTGTCTTAGGTGGAATGTGTTCAGCTATGAGTTTATTGATGTTTTTGTTTCCGTGAAACAGAGCTTCCAACCTGACCAGCAGATGTTCTTCCTCCTTGGTCCAATGCCTTTTGTGAGCTCCTCAGGCAGAGGGAGGTCTCCTTTGGGTGGGAAGCAACAATCCTTTCCTGATTTCTGACAATTGGACGTGCCAATCTTTTGTGTTGTTCCAGGCTGATTTTTGTTTTGAAGTCACATCCCCATGGCTCACAGATCCACTCCCCAGCTGGAGCTGTTTCAGCCGTTGTCCTGCATTTAGGAAGATGACAAGCAATACTGTGATAGTTACTGTTTTCCTTCCTGTACTTAGCACATTGAAAACAAATCCTCCTTTTCCAGTGGGCTCTTTCCAGGTGTTCAGTTGAGCCCAACACACAGTTCATACAGGTTTTGCAGCATGCAAATGGTGGATTTCTGTCGGGTGTCATCACTGTTGGAATGTCCTCAGGTATCCAGTTGATGCAGTTCCTGGGCTTGAGTGAGGATGTTGCCAGCATGTTGTTCTCCAGCTGAGGAGGTGATGTTTCCATTGTGCTTTCCCTCTCGTCCTCACCACTTTTTCCCTGTTGTTAAGTACAAACAATTAATTTAGTCTCTGGAGACAGCTGTCTTTTCCCACACTTGGATAAGGTGTAAGATGTTCGTACACCTCTGGCAGCCTGGTCCAATTCTCCCAACTTGTGGACAAGTGAACACATTCATTGGTTTCAAACACTCCCTAGTTAAAAAACTCCAATGTCACCAGTTTTATTTCATTTTCCACCAAATCTAAGAGGGGCAGATGGTAAATTTGCAGACAACAGGAGTACTTCATTGTTAGACAAGGGGTCTAGTTTTGAATTTCTAGATCCCAGGTCTACCCAAGCAGAAGGGCTGGTCTGGGTGCAGGTTGATACTGGAATAAGCGTATCAACGGCCCCATTTTACAGATCCGGAATTTTAGCTTGTCACAAATTAAGGAGAGGAAGTATTAGATTGCTAGTGGAGCCCCCAACCTCTTGCTTATCTTTGCCCAGTACAAACATGCGGGCCAGGTTTTGGGCCAGAAGCTATGCAGCCCTTACCTTAAATTTGTTTCACTGTTTATCTGGACATCATTGGCTGGTGATTCCAACAATACCTTCACAGAGAGAGTTCACACACAGAATCACTAGGTTGGAAGAGACTTTTAAGATCATGAAATCCAACCCATGCCCTAACACCACCTCAACTAAATGCATGACAGTGAGTGCTATATCCAGTTGTTTTTAAACATACCCAAGGATGGTGACTCCACTACCTCTCTGGGCAGACAATTCCAGTACTTTATCACTCTTTCAGTAAAAACTTTTTGCAACATCCAACCTAAATTTCCCTTGGTGCAACTTGAGACTGTGTCCTCTCATTCTGTCAGCTGTTGCCTGGAGAAAGAGACCAACCCTCCTCTGACTACAGCCACCTTTTCACGTAGCTGGTGAGAGCGATAAGGTCACCTCTGAGTCTCCTTTATTCCATCCTCAGCTAAACATCCTCAGCTCCCTTAGTCGTTCCTCACAGGGCTTGTGTTCCAAGCCCCTCACCAGCCTTGTTGCCCTCCTCTGGATGTGCTGAAGCATCTCAATGTCTTTCCTAAACTGAAGGGCCCAGAACAGGACACAGCACTCAAGGTGCAGCCTCACCAGTGCCAAGTACAGGGGAAGAATGACCTCCCTGCTCCTTCTGGCCACACTGTCTCTGATACAGGCTAGGATACTGTTGGCCTTCTGGCCACCAGGGCACACTGCTGGCTCATGTTCAATTGGCTGTTGACCACTACCCCCAGGTCCCTTTCTGTCTGGGCACTGTCCAGCCACACCATCCCCAGCCTATAGCATTGCAGGGGGTTATTGTGACCAAAATGCAGGACTGGGCACTTGGACTGGTTAAACTTCACCTTATTGGACTATGTCCATCTCTCCAACCATTCCAGGTCTCTGCACAGCCCTCCTACCTTCCAGTACATCGACACACACTCCACCTTAGTATCATCTACAAATTGACTAATGGTAGACTCAATCCCCTCATCCAAGTCATCAATAAAGATATTGAACAGAACTGGCCCCATCACAGACCCCTGAGGGACACCACTGGTGACTGGCTGCCAGCTGGATGCAGCACCATTCATCACCACTTTTCGATTGTTTCTTTAATAGCAAGTGTTCTGATTGTATTAGACTGCTGAATCATGATCGCTGTTGGGTTTATGCTGTCCTCAGTAGGTTCTGAGGGTGACTGATAACCTAAAATGGTATCTGGGAAAGTATTTTGACAGTTTTTGTGGTGAATGCTCCCTGAATATAGGTAGTAGCTGAAGCCAAATTTTTTTTTTCTTTTTGTTTTTCTTTTAATGACCAAAAACCAGGGGTCTTTTGGTTAAACCGGTTGGAAGGTGAAAGCAGTGGTAAAGCTCAGATCCAAGAGTGTGAATCTGAGGCTGCAAACCTGCCTGGAGTCCGAGGGGATCCAGGTGATTCCCTGTCCCCAAGAGGGGGAGCAGAAGCCAGCACCTCAGCCTAAAACTGGTGGCTGTGTGGTCCCAAAAGCCAGTTGGAAAAGGTTAGACACCATTGGGCCAGTCACGCTGAAAAGGCCAATCCCAAAACTCTCATATGAGCTTAGTGCCAAAGGCTGAAGCCCTTTAAGCACTCGCCCATGCTTTAAATTAGTTTGAAATCTGCAGTGTGGACCCACATAACCCATTTATTACAATTAAATGCTCATTTTATCTCTGCTACCTACCACCAAAAGCAAACATCAAGTCAAATGGACTGTTTAAAACATAATCCTCACTGCAATTGTATTTATTTTGATGCTACAAAACTGAATAATTACTGCTTGATTTTTTAAATTAATTGTCATATTTCTCTTTTCTTTCTAATGAAAAAAGGTGAAATGTGGTGTTGCATTTTATTTAAATGGTATGCTCTGTCTCACCCCTCGAAAATGTACAGTTCATTCCAAGCCTGAAATCCTCCCCTGAAGTATCGTGTATCTGTAATCCCACTGGCCCAAGTCTTATTCTGTGCCCACTTTGAATTCCCCTCTTAAGCTGTGCGAGGGAGACCAGACCCTCACTCTTGGCCCCTTTCTCCCTTAGCTCTACCTCCCTCCCTCCCCCCGCCCTTTCCCCCTTCTCCCTCAGAAACCATGCTGCTCCTGGGGGTGGGACCCCCAATAAACCCTCATCAATCAGCACCCTCAGAAGCCGTGTGGAGTCTCCTTGCCTGCTGGCTGATACCAGCGAACTCTCACCCTAGGGGGCCCTCCGGGGACACCCCGGGGAGCCCCCCCAAATGAACTGCAACAACCACTCTCTGGGCCAGCCATCCAGCCAGCTCTTAAGCCAGCAAGAGTGCTGCTGTCCCAGCACTGGGCTGCAGCTTTTCCAGCAGTGTGCTGTGGGAGTGTCTCAGTTTGAAAAGACAGGTGTCTGCTAAGGAAAGCGGGACCCTCCCTTGAAATGGAAAATGTAAACCCCCTCCCTCTGAATTATTAGAGTTTTGAAATTAAGGGACTCTCAGGAAAAGATATGGGAGTAGGAATAACAGTTCTTTATTAGGAAAAATAAAGATAAAAATAAAAATGCAGTGACACAAAACAACACTGCCATGTCAGAATACAACCTGACAATCTGTTGGTCAGGGTGTTGGTAGCAGTCCTGTTAAATGGTGGCTGCAGTCCTGTGGAGTGACACGTGTGGTTCTGTTGGAGCAGTGATCCTGTAGAAGGGTGTTGGTTTTCTCTGAAGATCTGGTAGTGGTGTAGATGGGCCTGGTCTTCCTCTAGGAATCCAGTGGAAAAGGCTGTCTGTTTTGTTCCAAGTTTCAGATTCTATCCAGGTAGGAATGCTTGGCTCCTCTCCCTGGGCAGAGTATCTCCCAATGGGATGATGTAATTTTTATTAGTCATGCAGAATTAATAGAAGATACCTCCCTGGAGGGAGGATTCGGTCTGGAAGAGATAAAGAAAATTGCCCCACCTGGTTTTAACATGTGGCCTATTAACAGTGAACATCCCCCCCAAAGTTATGAGGGATGGGTCCGGAAGAGATAAAGAACACCACCTGGTTTTAACAGGTGGTGATAGAATAAATACTTTGGTTACATCTTGAATTACAGCCTAAGACAATCCAGGATACCAGGGACATCTCCTATGGGGAATGGGCTGCACAGGTCATTTTCCTCTTCCTCTCCCTTGGAGCAGAATATTCCCTTCTCTCCTTCATGACCTGTGACTCCTCTGTGTCCATCTGCAAACCCCTGTGGTCACTCTGGGATCCTCCTGGCCAGCAGAGCTTGTGCCCACACAGCAGCAGCTGCCTGGGCCAGTGGATTTCTCTCTGCTGTGCTGCTCACAGTCAGGACATTTTCCTTGCCCCTCTGCCAGAGCAATGCCAGTTCTGCTCTGAGGCTTCCCCAGGGTGGTGCCAGCAGCAGCGGCTCCCTCGATGGAGTAACTGGAGGCAGAGAAAACCAGCGAGCCCTTGGTCAGCATCTGTGACAGCCGGTGACAACCTTGGCCCAGTCTGAAACTGGCCCCAGTCCCACCAGAGCTGGCAGAGCAGCTCTCATTTGGTCCGGGCACCAGTGTTGCCACCCTGACGTCCCTGGGTACGGCTGTGGCCGCACCTGGCCCAGGGGCTGGGCAGACCTTGTGGCCAGCCAGTGCCACCCTCCCAAGCCAGCCAGATCTGGCCAGTGAGGAACACCCGGATCAAGTAGACCTGGCATCCTCCTTCCACCCCAGACATGGGCAAACCCCACAGTCCTACTCCACCATGGAACTGGGTAGACCCAGCAGCCCCATCCAGCCCAGGAACCAAATTTCAACATCAATAAATGTTTTTGACAAAAATAAAGTGTTTTGGTTTTCTTTTTTTAATTGTTGCATTTCTACATTGAAGAAAGAAACTCCTTTGGAAATAAAATCTATTTTGTAAACTTTTTTTGTATTGGACCCACAACACCACAGTGGTGATCACAGCCAGCATCTGCTCTTGGCTCTGCCTGCACACCCACCCACCCGCTCAAACTGCCACCACCAGACCCCACACAACCCACAGCAAACAACCTGGGTGGGGGAAAGGTGTAGGGGCAGCAGAACCTGGCACAAAGTGACCAGAACCCAGGCCAAGCTCCCCTGCACACCGAGAGACAGGAAATCCAGACACACGGAGAGAGACAGAGACAGACACAGAACACAGCTTTGCTGACAGGGTTTATTCATTATTCAGGGGAAATGGCCCTGGGCTCAGAAGGGATTGGGGGTCCTCCAGGGACGATCATCTCCTCCTGCTGCTGGAGGAGGACAGGACACAGATGTCAGCACCGATTACAATCCTAAAACACAAATCCGAAAACGTCACCCCTCTGTTTCCACTGGGACCTGAGAGGGGCCTTGTCCTCACCCCTCTCCCTGCAGGCACAGCTCACCTCGTCATGGGGCAGGCGGGTTGTGCTGCCCCAGAAAGCAACAAACGCTTCAATGCTTTACGCAGAGGGGGCTGGGGACAAAGGCAGTGTTAGAGACACACTGGGGGCACTGGGCTGGACTGGGAGGCAGGGGAGAGCAGAGGGGCCTTGGGGAAGAGGGGAGACCCAAAGACACTGATCTGGGGTCAATTGAGGGCTCAGGGGACAGGGCTGGGGTGTGGAAGGAGCAGGGTGTGAGGTACATGGGAGCAGAAAGGAATTGCAGTGTAGGGACATGGGAGTGCAAGGGAGGGCTTAGTGGGGACAGAAGAATGAGGATGGGTGGGGACAAAAGTGACAGAACTAGGAGATGGTGTGGGAGTGGGGGGTGAGTCAGGGAAATGTAAAGGGAAACCACAATAAAGTGGCCAGGAAGAAAGGCAAAAAACTGAGGGGGGACATGGAAGGAAAGGCCTTGGGAATGGTCAGTGGGAGGGGGTTTTGGGGACCCTGAATGAGACACAGAGGAGGGACCAAACGGGTGGGAAGGGAGGGCAGAAAGGGCAGTGTTATAGATGCATATTATATGATTGGCTCTTTGCAAATATTAAAATGAATACTACATATGTTATGTTGGAAAATTACGCTGCAATAATCCCTTTTAAATAGTGGTGCATTAATTTCTTTTAAGAAGTGTGGTAAATATAGTTTTAGGCTATAGCAAAATATTAAAATATAAACTATGTGATGTAAAATGCTTCTTGTAACTAGCTCAAGGAATGGAAAAGATAATCAAGAAATTCTTCTCATTATCCTACCTGGACAGAGTTAACAGCAATAGACACCAAGATTTCAAGAGAAGAATTATTTCCTACTTATCGAGAAAGCTCAGACTTGGAGGAACCAAGAAGATTGACTTACAAAATGAGGCGGGGGGAAGCTAAAATTAAGCAGAAACACACTGGTTTGAAAGACATGTTTGAATCATGTATGAGAAGCATGAATATGCAATAGGCTATTGCTTTTCAGGGGTAATCCTTTGTTAGCAAGGTGTACTTTGTGGCAGAGTGCCAGGCACACGGACATCCATAAATCTTTGCTTTTTATAGTCTCTTATAGTCCTAATCTTTATTACTATTTTTTTACCATTAAACTTCGAAAATTTTAACACAAGTGAATGGCGTTTTTCCCAGGCAGGATGTGAGGACAGCATTTGGCTGGTGCCTCATGGAGGGGCCAGGGGAGGTGACCTCACTCTGAGGGGGAAATGTCCAGCCCCTGGACACCCAAGTGGCTGCTGGGGACCATTCCATCCGTGGGCTGGTGCTCAGGGTGCCCAGAGCAGCTGTGGCTGCCCCTGTGTCCTTCAAGGTGTCCCAGGCCAGGCTGGACACTTGGGCTTGGAGCAGCCTGGGACAGGGGAAGGTGTCCCTGCCCATGGCAGGGGTGGAACGGGATGTACTTTATGCTTTTGTTCCTCCCTTTGCCCACCCAAACCATTCCAGAATTCTGTGCTGAGGGCAGGCGAGGCCAGCGACCGCTCCCCAGGCGGTTCTCCCAGTCCAAACCAGTCCAAGAGCACAGGGACCCCCTTGCTGAGTCTTGTCTCCCCCAGCCCGCAGCTCCCGGGAACTGGGGGCTCTGACGGCAGTGAGACCTAAAAGTGGGGAGAACAGGGCCCCCTTTCCTCCTCCCCTTTCCCTCTGTGAATCTCCCAGGACACCTCCCTGAGAAGGGCCAGGCCCCAAACTTGGAACCCCAGAGTGGGAGAAATCCCCTGGAAGAGGCTGTGGGAACAAGAGGGATTTCCCCAGGTGTTGGAGTCCTGGATGTGGGGAATTTTAGACTTCCTGTGCTGACAGACTCTGACCCCCAAGAGAGCACTGCATTTGACCTGAGGCCTTGGAGAAAGCTTCCAAAATTAAATTACAGAACTAAGATTGTAGGTGGGTAGTTTGATTAAAAGCATGTAATATCACATAGTAGAAAACTTAGGGTTTAAAGTTTTAGAATATAGAAATATATATAAAGCAAAATAGAAATTTTAAGACAGAAGCTAGTCCTTCTTCTTCATGAGTTTAGATAGTATTTTGTAATTAAACTAAAAAGTCCACATTACGAGACACAAATAATTAGTTATTAAGTTAAAAGTAAAAATAATTTTTAAGTATCATTTCTCAGTTGGATAGTTTTTCCTTAAAAGCCCTTGTAAAAGTAGATACGAGGCCATTTTGTAGCTTATTAGTAAAATCTTACAAAACTCACAACTTGTAAGACTATAATATAGATTAAGAAAAAAACAAACATCTAAGCCTAAACAAAAAATACCATCTCAAGACCCCAGGACACCTCCCTGAGAACAGCCAGGCCCCAAATGGATTTGGAACCCAAGAGTGGGAAAAATCCCCTGGAAGGGGCTGCGGGAACAAGAGGGATTCCCCCAGATGCTGCCAGCCCAGCTTGGGGACAGAAAGGGGGACATCAGGTGGCACCTCAGACTTGTCCCCCTGCGGCCCTGGTGAGGTCTCTGTTGCCTCTCTCTGTCCAACACCAAAGTGGGGACATTTCCCCGTTCCCAGGAGCTGCTGATCCGCAAACAGGAGCATGGCCCTGCCTGGCCCATTGACCCACGGCCGGGATGGTCCCCAGCAGCCACTTGGGTGTCCAGGGGCTGGACATTTCCCCCTCAGAGTGAGGTCACCTCCCCTGGCCCCTCCTGGGCCAAGGCCCCCCAGTTCCCCAACAAAGGAGGCCCAAAGTACAAAGGGGCATCAGGAAAATCCTCCAGGTCACCGGCGGCTCTGGAGGCAAACGCAGCGTGCCCAATCACGGCAGGTGCCCGAGGGGTTCTGCCAGGTGGCCACAACAGGTCCCTTCTGTGTGGGCAGTGTCCCGTGAGGAGGGAACATCTCCTGGAAATGTCACGGAATGTCAGTGGAGAATGGAGGCACTGGCAGCTCCTGGGAGCCCTGCCAGGCACTGTCCCTGATCTGTGCCCTGGGAGGTCACCCTGACAGGGGCTCTGAGCTGGGACAGCCCCGCGGGACCCTCGGGCAGGAAGGGACCCCTGCTCGGGGCCAGCGCTGGGCCGAGGGCAGGGCAGGGCCGTCCCTGGGGCCAGGGGCTCTGTGGGAGCTGTGTCCCAGTGCCAGCCCAGTCTGGAGCCACAGCCCTGCTGGGACAGAGCCCCCGGGAGCCGATGTGTGGGACAGCTCAGCAGAGCGGGACTGGGGTGATCCAGCAGGACACAGTGCTCCTGGGTGGGACAGTGGGGCCGGGCAGGGGATCTTCCCCTGGGGGCTGGAGCAGTTTGGGGCTGCAGTGCTGGGAATGGGCTGGAGCTGTGCACTGTGACCACCCCAGCACTGCCCCAAGCCCAGCCCTGGTGTCCCATGCCACCATTCCCCAGTGCTCCCCAGTGCCTCCAGAGCCCGGAGATCCCAGTCACCCAGGTGTCTCCATGGGACAGTCACACACTGACCTCCCCCCTCCCTTTTCCCCTGATCCCGGAGTGCTGGTGGCCCAAGAAGTGGGGGGCCCTGCTCTTCTCCATCCTGCTGTGCTCCCCGGCAGGTGCTTGGGCTGGGACACAATGTTCCCTGGACCTGAGACAGGGCTGGATTTGCCACCCTGACTTTGGCTCCGGTGGAGGGTTCCATCACCACGGTGAGTGGGAGATCCTTTGGATTGGGATCTCTAGGATTTTCCTTTGGGTCAGAATCTTTGGGAATTTCCTTTCTGGGATTTTCAAGCCATGGGATGGGAGCTTTGGTGACCCCTTCTGCCCCATAAGGTCCAACCTTGTGGTCCCTCTGCTCCCCTTCCCCAGGGCACCATGAACGTGGCGGGTGCTTCCACTCTCGTGGTCAGTTCTGGAGTTTTGGGGGAACTGGGAACAGTGGGGAGTTTTGGGGGAACTTTCTGGGGGAACAGTGGGTACTGGCAACCAGTTTGTCCAGCCCATACCTTACTGGGGCTGGGGACACCCCAGTGATGTGTCACCATCTCTCTGCAGGGGGGAGCCACAGTCAGGAAGAGCAAGGTGAGAACTGGGAACTGTGGGGCCAGACCTCCCCCTGAGGGCTAACACTCATCCCATTGTACCCCATAAATCCCAGTACCCCCCAGTACATGCCAGTACCCCCCAGTACATCCCAGTATACCCCAGTACAGCCCAGTACACCCTAGTACATTGCAGTGCTTCCCAGAGGGCCCCATTGTATTCCCAGTCTTGCCAGTCCACTCCAGTGCTTCCCAGAGAGGGCCCCACTGTATTCCCAGTTATCCAGGTGTCTCCCAGTAACCCCCACAATGCATCATTCCCCATCCATTCCCTGCCCTCTTTCCCCCCTTGCCCATTCCTATTGTCCATCTATGGGATGTCCCCAAATCCCAAACCCAAATCCCCTTCCCAAACCCAACCCAAATCCCAAACCCCTTACCAAATCCAAATCCCAAACCCAACCCAAATCCCAAACCCAAACTCCAACCCCTTACCAAACCCCTTTCCAAACCTAAACCCAAATCCCAAACCCAAACCCAAATCCCCTTCCCAAACCCAAATACCAAACCCAACTCAAATCCCATTCCCTAACTCAAATCCCAAACCCAAATACCAAACCCAAATCCCAAATCCAAATCCCAAACCCAAATCCCAATACCAATCCCAAATCCAAATTGCCTTTCCAAACCCACACCCTAATCCCAAACCGAAATCCCAAATCCCAAACCCAAATCCCAAATCCCAAACCCGAATCCCAAATCCCAAACCCGAATCTCAAACCCAAACCCAAATGCAAATCCCAAACACAAATCCCAAACCCAAATCTCAAATCCAAACCCAAACCCAAATCCCAAACCCAAATCTCAAACTCCAAATCTCAAACCCCAAACCCAAATCCCCAACCCAAATCCCAAACCCAAATCCAGTTCCCAAACCCAAATCCCCTTCCTGAACTCAAATCCCAATCCCAAGCCCAAATACCAAACCCAAACGCAAATCCCTCTCCCAAACCCAAATCCCCTTCCCAAACCCAAACCTGAATCCCCTTCCCAAATCCCAAACCCAAACCCAAATCCCAAATCCCAAACTCAAACCCAGATCCCAAACCCAACCCAAATCCCCTTCCTTGTCTCCACACTCCCAAAGGCCCTGCCACAACCCTCAGATTTTGGGATTTTCTCCCCTGTCCAATTTTGTCCTGTCCCTATCCACGCCTTCAGGCCCCATTTCCCCCCAAGGAATTGGAATTCCTTCCTCCTCCTCCTCCTCATCATCATCCTCCTTCTCCTCCTCCTCCTCCTCTTCCTCATCCTCCATCTCATCCTCCCCCACAGCACCAGGCCTACATCACCCACGTCCCCGTCCCTTGGGGTCCCCATTTCCCCATCTCTGAGGGCCTCCCTTCACCCCAACCCTCCCGTCCCTTACTGGGACTGGGGAAACCTCACTGGGCATGGGGGCACCTCACTGGGACTGGGGGCACCTTTCTGGAGTGGGGACACCTTACTGGGACTGGGGACACCTTACTAGGCCTGGGGCACCTTTCTGGGACTGGGGACACCCCGGTGACATCTTGGGGTCTCTCTGCAGGGGGGAGTGACAGCCTCTCGAGCGAGGAGATCTGAGGTGAGCACCCTGAGTTCTGCTGGGCCTGGACCTTCCCCTGGCATGGCCAACACCCTTGGGGCCACCCCAGTGTGCCCCAGTACACCCCAGTGCCTCCCAGTCTCCCCCAGTACCACCCTGACCCCACCTTTTGGGGCAGCATCACCCGGCTGCTCTCAGGAGGCTCCATGGGGTCAGGAACTGCTCCAGGTCCTTCCATGGGGTCAGGAACTGCTCAAGGACCATCCATGGGGTCAAGAACCTCTCCAAGTCATGGTTTGGGCTCTGGCTTTAGGATCAGGACCGCTGGTGACACCCGTGTGCTGACCCCTCCAGCGGCAGGAGATCACCGTCCCTGGAGGACCCCACCCTGAACCCCTGGGAACTCCCCTGGAATGATCAATAAACCCTCAGCAGAACTTTGTGTCTGTGTGTTGAAATGGGACTCCAGGTCCATCCATGGGGTCAGGAACTGCTCCAGGTCCATCTGATGCCTTGTGAAGGCTGACCTAGAACAGAGACTGGATGGAGCTAAAGAATAAAGTAGGTATTTATTAAGAGGCCTCAATGGATCCACCTTGGGCAGCACAAACCAAAATGGCCACAGAATGGACAACAGGTCACGGGGTCTCACACTTTTATAAGTTTTCGTCCATTAGCATATTGGAGCTAATTGTGCAATTACAACTTTAGCCCATTAAGTCTCATGATTCTTGTTTTCTCTCTTTGGTCCACTGTTGTTTATGCTCTTGGGCCTGAGATCTGGATCATTTGTCCTTGGTCCCTAGCTAGAGAAGGAATTGTTTTGTCTCCCTACTCTGTGAAGAGAGCTTATTATCCCCTAATGTGAAGCCTAGACTTACACACTAAAGCAGAACAGAATCTGAAAAATATAAAAGCTAAAACCTGAGGCATCATTTCCCCCCTTTAGAGGCTTGACAAGATATTTACCTTGTTGAGCCTCTACTCTAAATATTTACTAACAATAAGTATTTAATAACATATTAGTATCTAACAATAATAAACTATCAATACAAACATCTAATAATAAACAGATAAATATCTAACAGTAAATGTCTGACAACAGTAATGTCTTTCACAGTCAGGCATCCTGCAAAGAAGATTAATGATTATTGTGAACAGTTCTTTGTGCACAGAAGAGGAATAATTTAACACAGGTTTTCATCTGCATTAGTCTCTGTTTTTACAGTTGTTTCAGGAGCAGAAGCTTTCTTAACTCTGGAGTAGTGAATCCAGGGTCCTTTGTCAGTGACACTGACTGGGTGAGGGTGGTCAGCAGAACTTGGAATGGTCCTTTCCACTTGGCTTTTAGAGAATCCCTGTCCCACCACTTAACATGGAGCCAGTCTCCAGGCTGGAAGGGATGTGCAGGTGTGTCCAGTCCTATGGGTCTGGATAGCACGATGTAATTGTGGAGCTTCTGTAAAGTGGAACCTAAAGCCACTAGATATTTCTGCAAATCAAGTTTTGCCTTCATGTGAATTTCACCTGGAGTATGTGGAATCTGATATGGCTGCCATACAGTATTTCATAGGGCCTGATACTATCCCTTTGCCCCAGTTGAATGCAAATTCTTAGTAAAGCTATAGGCAAGGCTTGAACCCATGTCATTGATGTTTCCTGACAAATTTTGCTAATTTTTGTTTTGAGAGTCCCATTCATACACTCAACTTTACCACTCACTTGGGGTTTATAAGTGAAGGTGCATGCAGATCCCAAGAAATTCCCAAAATCCAGCTAACTTCCTTAACCACTGTTGCAACAAAGTGAGGTCCCCTACCTGATAACATTCCCAAGGCAACTCTGAAACGCGGAATTATACAATTGAGCAAAACTTTCACCACTTCCTTGGCTGTGTTAGTGTGACAGGGGTAAGCCTCTGGCCACCCACTGAAGGTGTCAACTAATACCAGTATGGACCAGTATCCCTCTACATAGTAACTCCGCAAAATCTGTCTGCCAGTAATCTCCAGGAAGATCCTCTGCTTTTGTTACTCCTAACACAACACTTTTCCTTGTGTCAGGTTTGTTTTTATAGCAGATTTCTCATTTGCTCACTGCTGATTGTATAATATCAGTAATTTCCTTTCCTATTACTACTTCTTTCAGATGTTTCAGAAGATTTTCAACCCCAAAATGTGTGTTTTCATGCTCCCTCTGGGCTAGCTCCTTAAGGATCAGGAGTGGGACTACAACCTGATTTGCTGGTGTGACAGTCCATCCACTTTCTTTGCTCTCAGCCTTAAGGAACTTAATTGGTTTGTGGTCTGCATGGTCATATTTTGGGGTGAACCCTGACAAATCAACTTCTTTTTTGTGGAATTACTGCGAGAATACCTTTTTCTGCAATCCCTTATGCTGCTTTATCAGCAAAGCGATTTCCCAGTTCTGGAGTGGTTTTCCCTTTTTGGTGACCTCTGCAATGCATGATAGCTACTTCTGTGGGGTTTTTAATGCTCTCTAAGAGGGCAAATATTCATTCATCATGTTTGATTTGATTGCTTTGAGCGTTCAGAAGTCCTCTCTCCTTCCAGATGGTTCCATGGGCGTGGACAACACTAAATGTATATTTAGTGTCAGTTCATATATTTGCCTTTTTCCCTTTGCTCAGGTTGGGGGTTCTCGTCAGCGCAATCAGTTCAGCTTTCTGTGATGATGCATCTGCTGGCAGGGCCTTTGCCTTGATGCCCTTGTGCTGTGTAGTCACTCCATAGCCTGTCATCCTTTTGCCATTTTTCATGAAGCTGCTCCCATCTGTAAAAAGTTCCCAATCTGGATTCTCCAGGGGCACGTCTTTCAGGTCTGATTGGCTGGAATAGACTTCATAGACCGTCTGTAAACAGTCATGTTCAGGCTCACCATCAGTTAAGGTGGAGGACAGAAACATGGCAGGGTTAACAACAGAAGTGGTTTTCGAGGCAGCATCATCCTGCTCTACTAACAGTGATTGGTATTTAAGCATCCAGTTACCAGACAACCAATGTCCTCCTTTTGCTCAAGTACAGCTGTTACTGCACGGGTACACACAGCACAATGTGTCGCCCCAGGGTGAGTTTTCAGGCCTCCTGGATCATGATGACAGTGGCCACCACAGCCTTCAGGTACCCTGGCCAGCCTTGGGCTACATTGTCTGTCTGTTCAGAAAAGTAGGCCACAGCCCTCCCTTGGTTCCCGAGGCACTGTGCTAGTACCCCCAAAGTCCTATTCAGTCTCTCATGTGTAAAAAGTTCAAAAAATTTAGTTAAGTCTGGCAGTCCCAGTGCTGGGGCTGACATCAGAGAGTGTTTCAGCTGTTTAAAAGCTGCTCTGGTGTTTTCAGTCCATATGTTTTCATTCATCTCTCAGCTGCTTTTAATGCTCCATGTAGGTATTTTACCAGCAGTCCATAATTTGCTATCCACAAGCAACATCACCCTACCATTCCCAGGAAAGCTTGCATCTCTGTCTCGGTACGGGTCTCTGGGAGTCGACAGATGGCTTCTCTCTGTTCTTTGCTGTGCTGTCAGTGTCCACGGAAGATCTCAAGCCCCAAGTAAACTACTGCTTCCTTGGCAATCTGTGGTTTGTCTTTAGAAACTCTGTACCCACCCAGTCCTAAGAAGTTTAATAAACTTACAGTAAATTGTACACAGTCATCTCTGGTTCTGGCTGCAATCAGGATGTCATCCATGTCCTTAGGAACAACTCCTTCTGGTTCCTGTCTTCTCCAGTCCTCTAATTCCCTTGCTAGTTGGTTTCCAAATATTGTGAGGCTGTTTTTGAACCCTTGTGGTTAAACTGCCTGTGTAAGTTGACTTTTTCTCCCTGTCTCAGGATTTTCCCACTCAAAAGCAAAAACCTCTTGGCTGACTTTGTGCACCAGAATGCAGAAAAAGGCATCCTTCAGGTCTACAACACTAAATCACCCTAATTCATCTGTCAGTGTGGTCAAAAGGGTGCAGGGATTGGCTACCACTGGGTGTACATCTTCTCTAATTTTGTCAATTGCTCTTAAATCTTGTACTAATACATAATTCTTACCATCTGCCTTTATAACAGCTAATATGACGGTGTTGAACTTGGACTCACATTGTACTAATGATTTATTGTACTAATAAACCATCTTGTAGGAATTCTTCAATTACAGATACCAGTCCCTTATGGTTCTGTAATTTCAAAGGGTTTGTTTTTGGGGTTTTTTTTTGCCTTACTGGTGTAGTTCCTGGTTTGAGTGTAATACTCACTGGTTCTGCTCATTTGCATCTTCCTAGGATATCACTGGCCCACTATTGGATTTACCACATTTTCAGCTTCAGCAGGGATTTCACTGCATTTTTCCTGTACAAAAAGTGCAGTAACTTGGATAAATTTAGATTCAGTAATTACAACTTGTACACCCTTCCCTTTTTTGAATTTTTTTTCTGCTCCCAATTTTTTTAGCAAGTCCCTCCCCAGCAATGGTTTAGAGGAGTTAGACATAGGATGGGTAACCCAATGCTTCCCCAGTTTAAATTTTAAAGGTTGGAAGAAAGGCTGTGTTTCACTTATCCTGGTTGCCCCAATAACATATACAGTATTGTGACTCAGTTTCCCTTCTAAGGTATTTAACATAGAATATGCTGCTCCAGTGTCTACAAAAAACTCAATGTCATCTTTCCCCAGCTTAGCTATAAGCAAGGGCTCTGCTGGGGGGGTAGCCCTCAGTCCCCATCACTCAGAGCCTGAGCTGCTTGAGGTTTGTACTACTGGCAGTTGGGGGACTGATGGTTTTTCTTTCAGCACTGGACAGTCCTTTTTCCAATGCCCCCATTTCTTACAGTATGCACACTGGCCCTTGCCCATAGGGGAAGCTTTCTTGGATGACTTTTCCTGAGTTGCCTTCTTACTAGATTGGGATTTAACTCTTTCAGTTGGACCCCTATCTCGAAACACCTTCCAGGCAACCTCTAGCAGTTTATCTGTATCTCAAACTCCCTCTGTCTTTTACAGCTTTCTTCTTATATCATTTGAAGCTTGACCCATAAACAGCAAAACCAGATGTGCTTTACCATCAGCTGAATCAGGATCTAGATCGGTATATTTGATGGCAGCTTTTCATAACCTGTTTAAAAAATCAGTGGGTGATTTATCATAATTTTACCTCACTTCATAAAACTTTGACGAATTTATGGTTTTAGGGACACCATGTTTCAACCCATGTACCAAGAGGCTTTGGTATTGTTTTAACCTTGCCATATGTTCTGGATATTTGGATCCCACCCAGGATTGTCAAGGGGGAATATCTGAGTGACAGTGCCTTGAAGCAGTCCACTGGCTATGCTTCCCTCCACAGATGTTGTGACGGCTTTATTGATCATTTGTCCCTCAGTGGGATCAAGTCATGTGTCTGTCTCAGGCTGGAAAGACAGGTGTGTGCTAAGGAAGGCAGGGCCTCCCCTGAAATGGAAAATATAAACCCCCTCCCCCGAATTGTTATAAATTTGAAATTAAGGGGCTCTCAGGCAAAAATATGGGAGCAGGAATAACAGTTCTTTATTAGAGAAGAAAAATTTAAAAAATGAAATGAACAATGTAGTAACATAAAACAACACTGACAGAGTCAGAATACGACCTGACACCCTGTTGGTCAGGGTGTTGGAATGGTGGCTGCAGTCCTCCTGGAATAGCAGGTGTGGTTCTGTTGGAGCAGTGATCCTGTAGAAGGGTGGAATCTTCCTCTGAAGATCCAGTGGAAGAGGCAGCTGTTGCTCTGGGAATCCAGTGGAGAAGCTGTCTTGCTGTTCTAGGATCTCAGATTATATCCAGTTAGGAATGCTTGGCTCCTCCCTCTGGGCGGAGCATCTCACAATGGGATGATGTAATTTTATCAGTCATGCAGTGACAGTCAATGGCAAATTAACAGAAGATAACTCCCTGGAGGGAGGATTGGTTCATGGAAGAGATAAGGAAAACTGCCCAATTAACAGAGGATAACTGCCACACTTCTAACAGATGGCAAATAGAATACACATTGCCTTGCAATCTGGGACATTATCCACCTCTTATTCTATTTCCATCTGCACCACAATGAAATCTTACACACAGTTCTCACTTAGGACTAGGTTTCCCTGTGGTACACAACAGGCTGCTCCACCTTTTGCCATTACCCACCAAGTGCAACCAGGTCCTTGAACAAAACTATCCCATGGATGGGTTTGTCTTTGCCTGAGGTGGGACTAATTCACGCAATAAATTTTATTTTTCATATTTTTATTAAAATTGGCTATTTTTCATTTTTCATTTATAACACAGTCTTTCCTAAAATACCTTTCCATTGGTATTACCAGTATTGTGAACAGGATGTGCCTTGGCTTGTCCGGCCCTGCTGCTGAACCAAATAGCAGCAACTGTGGTGTTTCACGCCAGAGACACCTTTGGCTACCTGGAAGTTGCAGCTGGGCTCATGGAGACAAGTCCAGACATGCCGGGGCTCCAGTGGCAGTGGGATGGATCTTCCTCTCGTAGAGGGTCACTCCTCAGGTCTTCCTCTGCCGGAGAAGCTTTAAGGTGGTAGTGAAAGAAGGAGTCAGTTCTGATGGAGGGTTTCAATCCAGAGCTTTTATTCTGGCCCACAGGCCTCTGAATCCAGCAACAGCTCCAACAGAACTCCCTAGTGTGGTCTGCCAGCCCTTTTAACCTGGGGAAGAGGAGGAGGGAAGGGATAGGGGGACCACCAACCAGCTATAGGAGAGGAGGTCTTAAGGGGCAAAGGACACCTGGATGGCCCAATGCCCCCCAGGGATGGAGGGCATCTTTTGAATCTGCCCAATCACTCAATGCCCTTCTGGAATTCCAGGATTGACAGACAGTGCTCAGCAGGCTCTGGGTGGAGGGAAGGAGAGGTGATTGACACACCTGGGAGGGAATCTTCTGGAGAGGGACCGGGGTCTGGGGTAAACCATGAAATCACACTGCAACGCTTGGTTACGTGAAGCCCTACAGTGTCACAATGGACATTTGCAGGGTTGGAACACCTCTGCTCTGGAGCCAGGCTGAGAGAGCTGGAGCTGTTCAGCCTGGGCACGAGAAAGCTCCAGGGAGATATTAGAGCCCATTCCAGCACCTAAAGGGACGTTGAGAGAGATGGAGAGGGACTTTGGACAAAGGCCTGGAGAGACAGGACAAGGGGGAATCGCCATGAGGGGAAGAAGGGCAGGTTTAGGTAGGATATTGGGAAGGAATTCTTCCCAGTGAGGGTGATGAGGCCCTGGCACAGGTTACCCAGAGAGGCTACAGACTCCCCACCTCTGGAGGTGTTCAAGGCCAGGTTGGATGAAGCAATCTGGTCCAGTGGAAGGTGGCCCTGCCCATGGCAGCAGACTGGAACTGAATAATCTTTAGGATTCCAACCCAAGCCATTCTATGATCCTGGATTTGCCCCTCCCTGCCCTCATTCAGCAGCAGCAGGTTGACATGTTCCTTTTGCAGCCATTTACTGCAAACATAGCGACTGAATTAACTTTGCTCTGGATGTTGCCTGCAGCCTCCACCAGCTCCAGCTGGGCTTTGGTTTTCCTAAACACATGAACACACACTCGGGTCAGATTCCTGAATTCCTCCTCCTTAGCTTGTCCTCGCTTCCACCTCCTGGTCGTTGTGTTGTGGCCCACCCCTGTCACTTGTCCCTGAAGGCAGCACAGCCCCACTGCCAACGCAGGCCCCGCATCCCCCTCATCAGACACGGCACAGCACAGGGTGAGTTTTGGGTGGGCAAATGCTCCCCACCAGAGTGTCCATTCCAGACCTCAGTGTCCAGTCTCTCCAGCCACGTCCAGTGCCTGGGTTCATGGAGTGCCCTGCTCTGGGGTCTGCCAAGGGCTGGGTGAGGAGGGAGCTGGGGCAGGGCTGATGCTGCTGCTACACCGCTGCTGAAATCGGCAGGAGGAAGGAGAAAACCACAGAACAAACAGACCAATAAACTCGAGTGAGTGCCCAGATCTGAAAGTGGCTGACAGAAGAGGCTGGAGGGACGGTCAAAGCCCTGGGGCACCTTCTCAGACTGGCCATACCACCAAGGCCATAGACCACCCTCCTCAAGGCTGCACCTGCCTGTCTGAGATCCCTGTCAGGGGACTGGCACAGCAGCACACACCTGCAGGAACGTGTCCTGGCCCTGCAGAGCCACACAGCTCAGCTGGCATGGGTGGGTTTTATCTCCTGGGAACTTCCCAGCCCAGCACAGCTTCTGCCCAGCTCTGCCCATCTGCCCTCAGCCCGGTCCAGCCCATTCTGGGTGAGCCCCATGGCAGTGCCTGCTCTGGGGTGCTCCAGTGTCACCATTGAGCAAGAAATGACACAAATCCACCAGCAGGCTGGTTTGCACAACAGCAGCAGCTTTTAATATGCAAGTTCTTTTATAACTAGGTTCAATACATTCTACTCGATTGGTTAATTAACAAAACATTTTTCTCACAAACAGAGAAGAACAGAAAAAGAGAGTAGGAAAACACCACCTGAAGGCTGTTTATACTAACAAGTTATCATTGTTTCTCTACAACTCCCTGAAATCGCACAAGTCCATTGTGAGAAAACAAATCCCGTTTTTTTGCTCTTTGACCAGGCTGTCACAGCCACACTCCAGCCCTGGGGGCACTCACCCCACAGCCCTGGGGCACTCACTCACCCCACAGCCCTGGGGGCACTCACCCCACAGCCCCGGGGGCACTCACCCCACAGCCCCGGGGGCACTCACCCCACAGCCCCGGGGGCACTCACCCCACAGCCCCGGCCCCCCTGAAGGGCTCAGCAGCTGCAGAGGGGCAGGGAGGGAGCTCAGCCTCCACATCAGCCCCAGGCTGCAGCTCCCATGGCAGGGCAGACGGAGCTCAGTGACAGCGCAGAACTCCTGCTCCTGGCTCCAGAAGGCTGCCTCTGCCCACCCAGTGCCAGCTCCTCTGTCCAGGCCAGCACAGGGGACACAGGGGCCTGGCCAGAGCTGGTTCCTGCAGGAGCAGCTTCCTCTGGATTCCACCTGCAGGCACAGAAACGCTCCCTTGCTCTCCTCCCTGGACATCCTTTCCCCAGCTGGGTGTCCTGGCTGGCTGGGCTGGCTTGTCCTGCTGCCCCAGCCCCTGCTGCCCAAGGGCCCTGAGCTGGCTCTGCTGCTCTGCACACACCAGTTCTGCTGCTGACCATGGCCCGGGCTGCAGGGAAGCAGCAGCTCCAGGGGGAAGGTTCCAGAAAGGCTCTGGGCACTGAGGCTGACAGGGGCACCCCAGGGTCTGCAAGTTCTCTGTGTGGGAGCTGAGCTTGTGACCCCCTGAGCCCTGCCAAGGGTGGGGCTGCACCTCCAACTCCAGAGGAGATGTGACAAATGGGAGCAGAGACAATAATTCCTGCTGGATTCTTTCTTGTGTTTGCTTATACAGGTGAGCTGGATCCATATGTAGAGGAGGTGTTTTGTGTTAGTAACACTGGCAGAGTGATAAGAATAATATTTTTAAGCTGAAAATAATATTTCATGCATAACACACAATGAGAAAAAAGAGACATGTATGATCAGAAGAGCATCTGAGTTTTTCAGAGGATGAGAGACTCATTGATGTTCCATGTGTCCTGTTGAATTACTTTCCTCAGGGCTTCCTTGAGATGAGAGATGACCATCTGTCCTGGTTTTGCATCAGGAAGTGATTCAAAGAGAAGCTGCTGGCAGTTTCCTCCGTGTCTGACAAAAAAAAACAAACAGTAATTAACTCTGAGAATTGACAATCTGTTGAAATCTGAGAAAGCTGATACGCCTCTGTGAACACCCATGTGAAAAAAGAAAAATCCTGGGAAATCCCTCTTTCTTTTCTGGTCCCAAAGAGGTGACAAGGCCCCCGTGCTGGCCTGGCTGGGCCGGGCCCAGCGGATGCAGGACAGAGAGAGGGAGGCCATCGGCCCCTGAGCCCAAGCCTGGCTGCTGAGATCCTACCTGTGAAAAACGCCAATCACTTGTTTTTAACATTTTAAAAGTTTAATAGTAATAAAATGGTTACAAAAATAGCAATATAATTAGAGTAACAAAAATTTGAACAATTGAGATTAGGACAATATGAGACAAGAAGAACAAAGAGTTATGGATATCCGGGTACCTTTTCTGGGCAAAATAAGGCCGAAAAAGGACGCAGGTTAACAGAGGATTAACCCTTAAAAACCATAGCCTGTTGCATATTCATATACTTCATATATGATGCATAAATTCCATTCAAACAAAGGATTCTGTCTGGTCAGTATCAGCTTCTTCCTCTTAATCCTAACGGTGTCATTATGGCTGAGCAAGGTGGGAAGAAGTTTGTTTCTCCTGATAAAAGAGCAATAAATTCTCTTTCTCTGAAGGATTTAGGTGTCCTGTGGCTGCTATCTGGTGCGCGTACCTCAATCCTTCCTAAAAAAACCATAACACATACATAGTTCCTATTTTAACTACAAAAGTTACCTTTTAACTATAAAACTACATTTACCACACTGTTAAAATGTTAATACAGCACTACAAATCAATACAACATAATACATCTGCATAGAGCCATACAATATGCACTTTTCACACCAGCCATTCCCTCCCCGCCTTGCACAGCTGCCAAAAAAACCCAGAGGTGGCTCTGCAGCCTGAGCAGAAAAAAGCCCCGGGCCAGACCAGCTCGGCCAAGATTCCACCAGCGCTGAGATTCGCCCGCAGCTGCCGGGCAGGAGGAGGAGGAGGAAGAGGAGGAGAAGGCATCAGCCCCACGCTGGTGCTGGCTGCTGAGTTCTGGCCTGGCTGCTGAGATCCTGGCCATCCCCAGCCCAGCCCAGCTCCACCAAAAGCTTTTCTGCAGCCCCCCGGTGAGATATTAACCCTTTCACTGCATCAGTCCCTCCCTGAGTGAGAGAGCAGGATGAAGTTCAGACACATAAAGAAACAACATGAAGATACTGAGGCCAGTGAAGAGGAAGTCAGACCCCAGATGGGAAGGATGAGGAGATGTCTTTGTCTTGGGGCTGAAATCTTCTTGTAAAGCTATGGAGAAGAATATAATTGACCAATCAGACCTTTTTCCCTATAACACATTGAAGAATTATGGGGGGGTGGATTGTTCAAACCTGTGTTGAAGCAGGCAAATGCTGAAATAGCTGTGAATTTAAAAAGTTTGAACACAGAGAGAGAGGAGACATGAGACTCTGTGCCCTGAGGCAGAGAAGAAGACCTCTGTTTCCAGATATTATCTGAGATAAAGAGAACCTTTGCTCTTGAACAGCTCATCCTTAAAATAGTCACCCCATAAATGTGACATGGTCCATAAACCCAGCTGTGGAAAAGATGGGAGGGACTCCACGATTGCTGATTTCCTGGGTGGCTGCTATTCCTGAAAATTAGAAGCCATGAGAGAACTTTTTTCTAGTGGAGCAGTTTCCATAAACTTAACAAGAGGGACTTCTCTCCCTAAGTGAATTGTAGAAAGACTATTCTAGAAGTGCTAAACTGACTGAATTGTTTCTGTGCATTGGGAGTGGGAAAGAAAAGGTTGTGGGGGGAGGAGAAGTGTTCTAAAAGTTTTATTCTGATTCTCATTCCTCTTTCTTTTAGTTACTGTTAATAAAGGTTTCTTTACATCCTTTTCAAGTTTTGAGCCTGCTTTGCCTTCCTGCCAGTCCTATCTCACAGCAGGAAATGAGTAAGGGTATTCTAGGGGTTCACTGGTGCTTGGCCAGCACTGAAACCCACCACGTTAATTGCTGAGCTGGCTGGGAAATCTCAAACTGGCAAACCAAACCCACTACAATGAACTACTGGTACGAAGCAAGAGAGGAGCTTGGATCCGTGGTTCTGCTTCTCGGGTGACCGGAACAGCCGGAGAAAAGCCAAGTGTTTGTCATTTTATAATAAAGATTTTGCGTTGTTTGTACGAGTGCAATTTTGTGCTCGAGTTTTGGATCTGGGTGTGAACCTTGGGTCACGTGTGAGTGTAAAATGTGTCACAAGAGGTGGTATTGCACAGCCAGTGGTGAGAGTGCCTGGTGCTGGGAGTGTAAAAGAGGGGAATTAAGGACCAGAAATCAGACCTTTAATTTCTTAATTTCTCTAGGACATGGGGAAATAGGCAGCCCAAGAAAAGGAAAAGCTTGGTGGGAGGCATTGATTGAATCACACCAGGCAGAAATAATTAAAATAGTGTGTGGGAGACAGTATTTGGTTCCTAGATTTGGATGTATCTGAGGAGGACTGGGAAAAGACACGTGAGAAGTGTAAAGTTAAGATTTGCATTGAAGCTAAGCAAGAAGAGAGACAAAAAGGGGTGTAAGGGAGGTTTTGGGATAAACTAAAAGTTTTATTCTGATTCTCATTCCTCTTTCTTTTAGTTACTGTTAATAAAGGTTTCTTTACATCCTTTTCAAGTTTTGAGCCTGCTTTGCCTTCCTGCCAGTCCTATCTCACAGCAGGAAATGAGTAAGGGTATTCTAGGGGTTCACTGGTGCTTGGCCAGCACTGAAACCCACCACGTTAATTGCTGAGCTGGCTGGGAAATCTCAAACTGGCAAACCAAACCCACTACAATGAACTACTGGTACGAAGCAAGAGAGGAGCTTGGATCCGTGGTTCTGCTTCTCGGGTGACCGGAACAGCCGGAGAAAAGCCAAGTGTTTGTCATTTTATAATAAAGATTTTGCGTTGTTTGTACGAGTGCAATTTTGTGCTCGAGTTTTGGATCTGGGTGTGAACCTTGGGTCACGTGTGAGTGTAAAATGTGTCACAAGAGGTGGTATTGCACAGCCAGTGGTGAGAGTGCCTGGTGCTGGGAGTGTAAAAGAGTGGAATTAAGGACCAGAAATCAGACCTTTAATTTCTTAATTTCTCTAGGACATGGGGAAATAGGCAGCCCAAGAAAAGGAAAAGCTTGGTGGGAGGCATTGATTGAATCACACCAGGCAGAAATAATTAAAATAGTGTGTGGGAGACAGTATTTGGTTCCTAGATTTGGATGTATCTGAGGAGGACTGGGAAAAGACACGTGAGAAGTGTAAAGTTAAGATTTGCATTGAAGCTAAGCAAGAAGAGAGACAAAAAGGGGTGTAAGGGAGGTTTTGGGATAAACTAAAAAATGGGACACAAGGCAAGCAAGGAGAAAGTCCCCAGGAGAAAGGGAAGCAAGAAAGCATCAATAAAGATACCTTCCGATAGCCCCCTTGGGATGAAATTGGCACAGTGGGAACATAAACCTGACACCAAGAATAAAAATATAATGTATCATAAAAAAATGATACATTATTGTATGATAGAATGGACTAAAGAGGAGATATACATGGAGCTTTACACATGGTTCCTTTGAGAGAGGGATGTGCCAAGCATTGAACATTTTTGTGAATGCTAAAGAAGCAATCACTCAGGAACAGAAGGATTCTGCCACTTGCTGGAGGGGAAGCCTCTCTGGGGGAAGAGAATACATTTAAATAAAAAGAAGCAAAAAACTGAGACCCCTTAGATTATCAATCTCCTCCATATCCACCAGCACCCAATGTACCCCCTCCACACTCTGATGGACCCAGCAAGAATACCAGGGGAAGAGCGGTCCAATGAGAGGAATCAAAAAATTGGGAGACCAAAAAATTGAGAGGACCAAGAAGTATCACTACACTCCCTCCAGGAAGTACCCTTGGGAAGGGCACAAGGGGAATTGGGTTTGTAACTGCCCCACTTATCTCCTCTGAAGTGAGGGCCTTTGAAAAAGAATTAAAAGCTCTACTAGAAGATCCTATTGGATTAGCAGAACGAGTAGACCAATTTTTGGGACCCAATGTTTATACTTGGGACGAA
The DNA here is from genome assembly GCF_017590135.1 of Pyrgilauda ruficollis. Classification (NCBI taxonomy): domain Eukaryota; kingdom Metazoa; phylum Chordata; class Aves; order Passeriformes; family Passeridae; genus Pyrgilauda; species Pyrgilauda ruficollis. Next base: position 38,989 of record NW_024525012.1, on the reverse strand, counting down.
ATGCAATTTATAATAAACCTTTTGTTTACACACAAAGAAAGACAAATGATCCCAGCAGCAGGGATGCAGGTATGGGAGAGGGAACATGCAAACAGACCCCCTGGGGAGGAGAAAATGCCATTACAGTGCCTGATTTACATCCCATACAGTGGCAACGATAACCGATAACCCCAGGGGAAGGCAAAACATGGCAGAGTATAAACATTAATTACCAGGAGAATTAGGGAGGCTGTTCCCCAAACTCAAAATGCCCATAAGGCATTTGCTGAACACCAAAAGAAGGAGGAGACTCCAGCTGAATGGCTGGAGAGGTTAAAAAGAAATATGAGACCGTACTCAGGAATGGACCCTGACAGAGAGGCTGGACAAGCTCTGCTAAAAGTGACCTTTGTCACTCATGCTTGGCCAGACAGAAGAAAAAATTTAGAAAGATTAGATGAGTGGCAAGACAAAGGACTAAATGACCTGTTAAAAGAAGCCCAGAAGGTATATGTACAGGGTGATGAAGAAAAAGCAAAGACAAAAGCTAAAATAATGGCGGCTGCTCCTGCTGAGGCAAACTTGCCATTTGCCCAAGGAGCCATTCCCACAAGGAAATGAGGCCCGGGAGGACAAGGGGAACAGAGCTCCCTGGGAAAAACGCCATAAAGAGGGAAAAAGGGAATTTAACAACCAGGGCCCAATCTGTCATTATTGCAAAGAAATTGGACATTTAAAGTGGAACTGCACACAGAGGGAAAAAGACCTGAAAGCCTTTAAGGAGGTTTGAGAAATGGATGAATAGGGGTGGTCAGGGGCTCTGTCTCCTGAGGTCAAAATATCAGCAGGAGCCCTTGATAACTCTAAAAGTAGGCTCCCAGAAGGAGGAATTTGAATTTCTAGAAGATACAGGGGCTGAGAGGACATGTGTCTGTAAAATTCCAAAAGGATGCAAAAAAAGCCAAATTCAAGTAGTAGGGGCAAAAGGAGAAGAATTTAAAGCACCAATTATAAAAATTGAATAGTTAAGGGAACAAAAAAAAGTAGGAATGGGGGATGGTTTATTAGTACCAGGGAGAGAATGTAATTTGCTGGGGAGGGATTTGCAAGTGCAGTTTAGTATCAAGGTGCCTCCAGGGGGAGAGAAAATGGGAGAAGACAAAAAACAAAATGAGGAAACAGTTTGGCCCAAGCCTGGAAATAGGGGCAAGTTAAACATAATGCCTATAATAATCAAAACAGATTGCCTGATTCGAGTAAGGCAACACCCAGAAAAGAGCTGCAAACAGTAATTCAAGAAAGGATTAAAGATGGAATTTTAGAGCCATGCATGTCTCCCCAAATACCCCATATTACCAGTAAAAAAATCAAATGGGACATGCAGGCTTGTCCAAGACCTGAGAGAAATAAATAAACAAACTAGAGATCAATGTCCAGTGGTGCCCAATCCCTACACACTATTGAGTAAAATTCCCCCATGGCATTGGTGGTTTAGTGGGACAGACCTCACAGATGCCTTCTGGACCTGTCCCCTAGCAGGAGAAAGCAGAGATATATTTGCTTTCAAATGGGAAGGTCCCGATACAGGGAGAAAGCAACAATTCAGACAGACCAAATTACTCCAAGGATTCACTGAATCCCCTGAGCTATTTGGACAAGCCTTAGAAGAAGTACTGCAATGTTTCCCCAAAGTACCAGAGGTAAAACTTATCCAACATGTTGATGATTTACTTCTCTCAGGGGAGGATAAGGAAAAAGTCTGAGAATTCACCATATTGTTACTAAATTTTTTTGGAAACCAAGGGCTTCGAGTATCAAAAGAAAAACCTCAATTAGTGGAGAATGAAGTAAAATACTTAAGGCATATAATGAGCCAGGGGAGTAGGTTATTGAATCCTAAAAGGATCACAAGAATAACCTCACTTCCCCAACCAAAAACTACAAAGGAAATCAGAAAACTTTTTGGGCTGGTTGGGATATTTATTGTAGGATATGAATAGAAGCATACACCCAAGCTGTTGAATTCCTCTATGAAAAATCAGTAAAAGAGGAAATGACGTGGGAAAAAGAAGATTTACAGAGAAAGTTTAAAACAAAAATTGATTATTGTCCCTGCTCTAAGTCTTCCTGCTTTAGATAAACCTTTTTACCTATTTGTAGGTGTGGAAAATAGGGTAGCCCATGGAGTCCTAGCCAAGAATGAGGGGGGGTCCAAGAAACCAGTGGCTTATCTGTCAAAATTGATAGACCCTGTTAGCAGAGGGTGGCCAACCTGTATCCAAGCAGCTGCCTCCACTGCCTTACTAGTAGAAGAAAGCAGAAAATTCACTTGGGGGGAAATTAAAAATGCACACCCCACATGCAGTCAGAAATATTTTGAACCAGAAAGCTAAGAAGTGGCTCACTGATTCTCGAGTACTAAAATATGAAGCAATTTCAATAAACAAAGATGGTCTGGAACTAACTACAGATAAGCATCTCAACCCTGCCCAGTTTTTGTATGGAGAACCAGTGGAAGAGCTATTGCATGATTGCTTAGAAATTATAAACTATCAAACCAAAGTGAAAGAAGATGTGACAGACCAACCCCTTCAGGGGGAAATGATTATACATCGATGGCTCCTCGAGGGTGAATCAGGGGCAGTGAATGTCAGGATATGTATAGCAGATGAGAAGTTAATAAATACAGAAAAAGTAGTAAATAAAGTAAATTAGTAATTTTAGTATATTAGTAAATACAGAAAAGAAAAGTTATCCCCCAGCTGGTCAGCTCAAGCATGTGAATTGTAGGCTTTGAAAGAGGCCCTCAAAATATTAACACAAGAGAGGGGGATTGTGTATACTGACTTTGAGTACGCCTTCAGGGTGGTGCATACCTTTGGGAAAATCTGGGAGGAAAGAGGACTGCTAAATTCAAAAGGGAAAGGATTAATTCATGAAAGGCTTACCTCAGAAGTATTAGAAGCCTTACAATTGCCAGAGGAAATTGCTGTTGTGAGTATTTGGGGGCTATGAGAAAGGGACCACCTTAGAAATAAGAGGGAACAACTTAGCAGACTTAGAGGCTAAAAATGCAGCCGAGTCAGGGGAAGAGAACGTGATGATGATACTGACCCCTACTGAAGAAATTCAGGATACACCAGTATTCAGTGAGACAGAGGAAAAGAAATTCCTTGAAATAAGAGCAAAAAATACAACAAAGGGAAGTGGGTGTTATCTTACGGGAGACAGTTAAATGAACCATTAGCCAAGAAAATATTAGAGAGCAGGCATAGTAAGACTCCTTGGGGTATCCAAGCGCTGAGTGATTAGTTCCTGAGAAACTGGGGTTGCATGGGAATTTTTGGAATAGCTAAGCAAGTAACTGAAAAGCAAATAACTGTGCAATATGTCAAAAAGTAAACAGAAATGCCATGAGGGGAGCAGGCTGAGGAGGGTAAGAATTACAACCCTTTCAAAGCATCCAAGTAGATTTCACTGAACTCCCTCAAGTACAACGGTGATAATTTTTGCTAATAATAGTAGATCATCTAACCCACTGGGGAGAGGCAGTACCAACAGTTAAAGCTACTGCCAATATGATATGTAAAACTCTCCTAGAACTCATCATTCCCCAGTATGGAATAGTAAACAACATCAACGCAGATCGAGGAACCTATTTCACATCAAAAATACTATGGCAGGTGGTCCAAGCTCTGGGTATAGAATGGGAATTACACACTCCATGGCATCCACAAAGTTCAGGGTGGGTTGAAACGATGAATCAAACTCTCAAGAGAACTCTAAATAAACTGATGATTGAAACCCAAATGTCATAGGTAAAATGCCTACCCCTAGCCTTGTTGAGAATAAGGACACAACCTAGATCAGATTTAAGGATTTCACCCTATGAAATGATGTTTGGCTTACCCTTTCTGATTTCACCAAAGAATGTTGCCACTTATGAAGAAGGGGAGGACAGAGTCAAGAAATATGTTCTGTCTAAAGCACAAACCTTAGAGGAACAGTGAGGAAAAGGGATGCTCCCTCAGACTGCTACCTTAGATTTCAAAATTTATAATGTCAATCCTGGGAATTGGGTAATGGTTAAACCATGGAAAGACCAACCTTTAACCCCTCAAAGGGAAGGTCACTTTCAGGTGTTGCAGACCACTGAATCAGCTGTATGAACTGCAGAATGAGGATGGACCCATGCTAGCAGCAGCAGCAGAACCCCGTGACTAGAAAGTCATCGAAGGACTGAAAATTACTCTAAATGAAACTCACAAGGTCAGTGTGGCAAGTAAACCACAAGCAACTGCACATCAATCCAGACTAGGAGGGAGTTCCCCGTGGGCTTTCTAGATTTTTTTGTATTCCCATAGGCCAGAGGCTTTCCAAACTCTGGGGCAGTGGTTTGCTACTTCCCCAGTCAGGGTCATCAGGATTATCTAGATTAACAAACACGGGGTCCATAGGTGATCCTAGAATTTTTGGTTTTGCCTGTGACCTACAAAAAGAAAAACCATCAGCTGTCCCTGCTGAGACATTTGCCAGATTTATTCCTGGTCACATTCCCTGCTTAAAGCACCCTAGGGCAAAACACTCAAGCTAGGTACAATGTCAGTGTGAAAAACTGTGGCCAGCTCTGGCATTGTAGCTCGCCCAAGCGGCAAGTGGGTTGCAAAATTTGTCAAGAGAAAGGGAAAAGTTCAAACACAAATGGAGGGCAAGTACGAATTCTAACTCTTTGTTGTGGAGTTGAATGGATGCTCCCCAGTACTCATGAGCTATTACAAGCTGAGTGAGAGGCTGTAGTAAATCAAAAACAGGGACCATATTTTGAGTGTAGACAACAGCTCCATATAGTGGGGAGGGAGTAAGACCCTATTGAGCTGTGAATACCAGAACTGCACCAAAGGGGAAAGTGCCTGAGAGATGGGAGAAGGCTGGGACTGGGTCTGTGCTCCTGCCTGGCACTGGGTCTGTGATCCTGGCTGGCAAAGGGTCTGTGCTTCTGCCTGGCACTGGGTCTGTGCCTCTGCCTGGCACTGGGTCTGTGCTCCTGCCTGGCACTGAGTCTGTGGTTCTGTTTGTTGTTGCTGCCACTGTTGCTTGTTTGCCTTGTTTTACATATATATCTTAGTAAAGAACTGCTATTCCTTTTCCCGTATCTTTGCCTGAAAGCCCAATAATTTTGAAGTTATAATACTTTGGAAGGAAGGTGGTCACATTTTTTTATTCCAAGGCAGGTTGCCGCCTTCCTTGGCGGCATCTGTCTTTCAAAGCAAGACAAAGGGAGATGAATTTCCCTGCAGGAGACCTCTCTGGTTTGCCATACAGTGGGAGGGGCTGTAGCTGCAGGGCTACACTGGTCCCATCTGCTGTAGGGATGCACCTTCCCCACCACAGCCCAGATGCTCCTTGACTATTTCCTGGTGCCAACTGAAACTTCCCCATTGCAATATTTTCAGAGTGCCTTAAAATCTGCTCATTGTCCACAGTAATTTCCAGGTTTTGATATTTCTCAGGATGTGTCCCCTAATAGACACTTTGGAGGGGGATCCAAACAGTTACCAACTATCTGCTCTGAGACCACTCTCACACTCCCCTCCTGCCCACTCCATTCTCTTAACTAGTTCTGTTCTCATGTCTCCAAAAGGAAATAGTAAATCAGGATGTGTGATAATTCTGTTTCCCAGACAGAGAGTTCCTGGCTCAAACTTCTCTGAGGTAGGTCCAAGGAGTACTAAAATCTGGTCAAAGAAGGTCACCCCTGTGACCCAACTGATCCCACCCCAAAGGCCAGGCCTTCTGCTGGGCTCTGGAAGGGGTTCTGCAGGCAACGTGCTCAGGGCAGAGACCTCCAGTGGCCTCACCTCTCTCAGGGATAACACATCCCATCCCAAGGGTTCCCAAGAATGGCTCACACAGTGGTTGGCCTGTAGAGCAGCTTTTGCCTTCAGACAGATGGAAGTCTGCTTAATAATAGCCCTGCTCACCTTGTTACTTCTCCTGGTCTGCTCTGAGAAGCTGAAACTCATGCTATGATGACTCTGGCGATTTCTGCAAACGCTCTTCCAGAGTTTCAAATCTTTGTGAGAGCTGCCGGAATTGGCTAATCAACTCAGCAATTGGATTTTCCTCCTCTTTCTTTGCTGTGAAGAAAGAACAATGCCACTGGGTGACTAATGATTCCTTCTTGAGGGGGAGACAAGCTCTCTGACACGAGGATACCCAAAGGCTCCGGTTTAATGTCCCTGACAGAGGGTCTCTGCTCGCAGAGACACATCCAGGCTCTGATCAGGGAAGCTCCTCTCCCTGCTGGTCATCAATAGGAAAACATTGATCTCACATGTGCCCCAGCATGGGACCAGGAGCGGGGCAGCAGGAGAAGAGCACTGGGGAAAGGGAGAGAGACGGGGACAGGACTTCAAGGGGGGACCCTTGGCAAGTATCAGGCAAGGAGAGAACTCCCAGCACAGAAAAGTCTGCTTAGCAATGGCCCCGCTCACCTTGTTTCTTCTCCAGCCTTGCTCGGAGCTGACGCTCACGCTGTCTGGACTCCTCTAATTCATTGAGACATTCCTGCAAGGCTTTCAGTGTTCTCATGTGCTCCTGGGAGGCTTCATCTCTCTTCGATTCTGAGTCTTTTGTGGTCTTCTCCTCATTCCCCCTTCCTGTAGAAAAGGATTGGTGTCAGTGGGCAATGGACATTGCTCGTTTGATGGGGAGAGCACCCATCCTGCCTGAGGATGATCAAATCCTCTGTTTTAAAGTCTCCTCTTGAGAGTCTCTTCTTGGGTCTTCGACAGGTTGGTTTTTGGTTTCCTCTCCTCCTGGTTGTGCTGGGAAAAGCCCTCTGCTGGGACATCACTGCACCCTAGGATCCTGGGCATCTGCATAGGGATGGGCAATATAACAAAGGACTGGCTGGAGGCCTTAGCAAATGGGAATTTATGGACAGGTGGGATTGCTCAATCTGACTCCACTGGGCCCTCATGCACAATAGACCTCTGGATCTCCTTCCTGCTTGGCAGGGTTTAGTATCCAGGTAGTGTGGGCAAGGACTGGCACTCACCTGCACAAAGGCTTCTGCCTTTTGTCCCTGTAGCTAAGGCCAGGGTGAGATTCCTCCTTTAGTGTTCAAAGACAAGCATCAGGCAATGTGAGAACTCCCAGCACAAAAAAGTCTGCTTGGCAATGGCCCTGCTCACCTTGGTTCTTCTCCAGGTATGCTCTGAAGAGCTCCCGTTCATGCTGTCTGGACTCCCGTAATTCTTTGAGACAATCCTGCAAGGCTTTCGCTGTTTCTTTGAGCTCCTGGGAGGTTTCATCTCTCTTATATTCCAGCGCTTTCATGGTCTTCTCCTCATTCCCCCTTCCTGTAGAAAAGGATTGGTGTCAGTGGGCAATGGACATTGCTCGTTTGATGGGGAGAGCACCCATCCTGCCTGAGGATGATCAAATCCTCTGTTTTAAAGTCTCCTCTTGAGAGTCTCTTCTTGGGTCTTCGACAGGTTGGTTTTTGGTTTCCTCTCCTCCTGGTTGTGCTGGGAAAAGCCCTCTGCTGGGACATCTCAGCACCCTGGGATTCTGGGCATCTGCATAGGGATGGGCAATATAACAAAGGACTGGCTGGAGGCCTTAGCAAATGGGAATTTATGGACAGGTGGGATTGCTCAATCTGACTCCACTGGGCCCTCATGCACAATAGACCTCTGGATCTCCTTCCTGCTTGGCAGGGTTTAGTATCCAGGTAGTGTGGGCAAGGACTGGCACTCACCTGCACAAAGGCTTCTGCCTTTTTTCCCTGTAGCTAGGCCCAGGGTGAGATTACTCCTTAATTGTTCAAAGCAAGGAAAGGAAACCCCAGAAGGGATGTGCTATGTCTTTGAAAATGTTACCAATTGTGAAGAACAGCCCCCACTAGAGCAGGATGTGTCCCTGATCAAAGAAGGTCACCCCTGTGACCAAACTGATCCCACCCCAAAAGCCAAGCCTTCTGCTGGGCTGTGGGAGGGGTTCTGCAGGCAATGTGCTCAGGGCAGAGACCTCCAGTGGCCTCACTTCTCTCAGGGATAACACATCCCATCCCAAGGGTTCCCAGGATGGCCACAGACAAGAGCAATGGGATCCAGCACACTTACTGATTGCTTCAAATATCATTTCTACACCTTCCTTAGCCAGAAAGCCAGCACCTGCAGATACTGGACATCAGGTACACATGAAAATAAAATCAAAACCAAAACAGAACATTTAACACAGACCCTTCCGCAAGGAACTCCAGCACTGCACTGAGCAGGTTTTAGGGCAGAACACATCCCACAGCTGGCCCAGGAGCCAAGAGGCCCTGTGGAGCAGGAGCCCCACAGCAGTGCTGGGGGGTTCCTGACCCTCGGGACCCACTGAGGCTCTCGTGGGCCAGGGAGCTGCCTCAGCTGGCACAGCACTCAGGCACCACACAGGTGCCTCAGTCCCACCAGAGCACAGCCACCCACGAGAGGGTGAGACTCTTCTGCCTCTCACTCCAGGAGTGGAGAGGGACCTCCCAGGACCCTTCACTGTCCCTTGGCACATTCACAGCCTGACCCTCAAAGCCCTGCTCAGCAACACCCCCCACTAGAGTAGGATGTGTCCCTGGTCAAAGGAGGTCACCCCTGTGACCAAACTGATCCCACCCCAAAGGCCAGGCCTTCTGCTGGGCTCTGGAAGGGGTTCTGCAGGCAACGTGCTCAGGGCAGAGACCTCCAGTGGCCTCACTTCTCTCAGGGATAACACATCCCATCCCAAGGGTTCCCAGGATGGCCACAGACAAGAGCAATGGGATCCAGCACACTTACAGCTTTTGTAGAACATCTTTTCTGCACCTTTCTGAGGCCGATAGTCATCATCGTCATCATCATCAGATACTGGACATCAGGTGCACATGAAAATAAAATCAAAAACAAAACAGGACGTTTAACAAGGACCTTTCCCCAAGGAACTCCAGCACTGCACTGAGCAGGTTTTAGGGCAGAACATATCCCACAGCTGGCTCAGGAGCCACTCCTGTGGAGCAGGAGCCCCACAGCAGTGCTGGGGGGTTCCTGACCCTCGGGACCCACTGAGGCTCTCGTGGGCCAGGGAGCTGCCTCAGCTGGCACAGCACTCAGGCACCACACAGGTGCCTCAGTCCCACCAGAGCACAGCCACCCACGAGTGTAGCATCCCATGAACTTTCCCACCTTGGTCAATCCCCAAGCCCTCAGCCCTGGAAACATTAACGACATACCATACAGTCATCCCTCCCAAAGGGAAAAACACTCTCCCCCACGGACTTGGTGTTGCAACTTCCTCTGGTTTCTCCTTTCCCTGTCACTGGCTTGGTACCCGTGGTGGCCACCCCCCTACCCCTGGTGGCCAGGCCCCTCTGCCCACCCCTTAGCTCTGCCCCCGACCCTATGCCCTTTATAAGCTGCCTGCTCCACGTGGTTCATCCTCTTTCCCTGGCTTTGTCCTTCAGCGACCGTGTTACCCCGCTGGAATGAAACCTTGCAAAAGAGCCTTTCTTGCCTCTGTCGCTGAGCCAGCTGCAGTAAGGGTTGAGTGGAGGTTTGACTGCATTGCCTGAACATTAACTCAGCTTGCCCTTCGACAGGAGAGGCTTGCAGGGGACAAGAGATAGGCAGCAGCACCTAGCACTTTAACACCCGCATTTTCACACAAGAGGGTGAGACCCTTCTGCCTCTCACTCCAGGAGTGGAGAGGGACCCCCCAGGACCCTTCAGTGTCCCTTGGCACACTCACAGCCTGACCCTCAAAGCCCTCCTCAGCAACACCCCCCACTAGAGCAGGATGTGTCCCTGGTCAAAGGAGGTCACCCCTGTGACCAAACTGATCCCACCCCAAAGGCCAGGCCTTCTGCTGGGCTCTGGAAGGGGTTCTGCAGGCAACGTGCTCAGGGCAGAGACCTCCAGTGGCCTCACTTCTCTCAGGGATAACACATCCCATCCCAAGAGTTCCCAAGGATGGCCACAGACAAGAGCAATGGGATCCAGCACACTTACATAGTTCCTCAAATAGCATTTCTACACCTTTCTCAGCCAGAAGGCCAGCAGGGGGAGTTTCTTAAATATCCTCTTCTGCACAGCTGGCTGCAGAAAGCAGGGCTCTGCTGACCCTTCCAGCAAAGCTGCCTGTCCCTTCTGAGTACATCCATCAGAGCAGCAGGTGGCTGTGGGAGGGGGGTGCGGGGAGTCCAGCAGGGCCCATTGGGGCACTGCAGCCTCTGCTGTGGAGGGGCTCTGGTCCCAGCACTGAACACCTCTGGTGGCTGGAGTCTGATGGCCAGAGAGCCTCGGGAAGGGTCAGAACGGGGAGTTTCTTAAATATCCTCTTCTGCACAGCTGGCTGCAGAAAGCAGGGCTCTGCTGACCCTTCCAGCAAAGCTGCCTGTCCCTTCTGAGTACATCCATCAGAGCAGCAGGGACGAGGTGAAGGCAGAAACAGGGACTGCTCAGGAGTGAGGAAAACTCTGCTCAGGGCACACCTCGCTGCCGTGCTCTGCTCTCCCTCTCCTTGCACCCAACACCCCCCACTAGAGTAGGATGTGTCCCTGGTCAAAGGAGGTCACCCCTGTGACCAAACTGATCCCACCCCAAAGGCCAGGCCTTCTGCTGGGCTCTGGAAGGGGTTCTGCAGGCAACATGCTCAGGGCAGAGACCTCCACTGGCCTCACTTCTCTCAGGGATAACACATCCCATCCCAAGGGTTCCCAAGGATGGCCACAGAAAAGAGCCATGGGATTCCATGAGTCCACACTTACTTCTGGACTCCATTTGGCCTCCAGGGTAATGCTGCCATGAACTCCTTTTTCTTGTGGCCATTAGGTTCACCTGAAAAGAAAAAGAAAAATTAAAAAGAGGAAGCTTCACTATGGTATTTCCCCTTAGGATTGAAAAAATGCTTTTAAGAACTTTCTTGGGACACATATATCCCTCATACTACTCAAACCTCTGATCTACTCAGGGTTTTTAAATTTACTGATTTTCCCTTCCATCACTGTCCAAACAGATCTTTAGCTCTTTCCAGGATATTCAGTCCTTGTTTCTTGTCTCCTGTATCCTTTTCTCTAGGTTCACTCTGCAATGCAAGGGAAAAGAGGGGCAAAATCTCTGTGGTGAGCCCAGCACTAGAGAAGATAACGCAGTTGATAAGATGTTCTGTTGCACTCCCAGCTAGTCCCTAACCCATCTTGTCTGCCCTGGAGCTCTGAGAATTTTCACAGACACACACATCATCTTCCTTGGTCAAAATTAGGACCTTCTGCTTTTGCAGAGTGCAGAATCTGGTGTTCAACCCCAGCCACAATTTTCCACAGAGGTAAGGGACCATTTTCCATTCCTTCAGACTCAAATCCTGGAGGTTATCCTGACCAGCTATGAAGAAATCAATGGAGAAAGGACAAGTGACCTTGGCTGGCTGCCAGACACCCACCAAACTTCTCTCACTCCCCCTCCTCAACTGGACAGGAGGAAAAATCACGACTGAAGAGCTGACCTAGAGCCTGGGACATCCCTCTCCAGTTGCCACCACGGGCAAACCAGACTCGACTTGGGGACGATTGCTTTGCTTTCTGAGCAATTCCCAACAGAGCAGCAAGCCGAGTAACAAAGAAAAAACTGAAACCACCTCAGTGCCGCTCTCCCCTCTCCTGGCTATGAACACACCCGGTGCAGGTGGCTGGGCCAGCTGCAGTGCCAGATGCAAGCTGAGCTCAGGTGGGAGCCCGAGACAAGAGCTCGTGAACTGCCAGCAAAGGACAACAAAGAGCACCAAGAGTGGTGGCACAGCTGGGGAAGGGACACCGAGAGACCCAGCAGGAGCCAAGGGCTTGGGAGGAAGAGCCAGGCCTTGGGCATGCAGACTGTGAGGGGATAAAACTGAGGGGCTCCCTTGCTGGGGGAACAGCTCACGCTGTTCCTGTGTCACTGCACTGGGAATAAATGGCTTTATGGAATCAGACAGCTGAGACTGCTCTGGGAAACCTGGGCTGGAACCAGGGAGGACACAGGGGCTGGCTGTGGGAGGGGGGTGCGGGGAGTCCAGCAGGGCCCATTGGGGCACTGCAGCCTCTGCTGTGGAGGGGCTCTGGTCCCAGCACTGAACACCTCTGGTGGCTGGAGTCTGATGGCCAGAGAGCCTCGGGAAGGGTCAGAACGGGGAGTTTCTTAAATATCCTCTTCTGCACAGCTGGCTGCAGAAAGCAGGGCTCTGCTGACCCTTCCAGCAAAGCTGCCTGTCCCTTCTGAGTACATCCATCAGAGCAGCAGGGACGAGGTGAAGGCAGAAACAGGGACTGCTCAGGAGTGAGGAAAACTCTGCTCAGGGCACACCTCGCTGCCGTGCTCTGCTCTCCCTCTCCTTGCACCCCATTTCCCTGGGCTGTCTGCTCCTTGTGACTTTCTGTTTTCTTTGCCCAGGGCCATGTTCCAGAGAAGGAGGAGGACCTGGACTGAATTAAGGAATCCCTTGCCAAAAGCTGCTGCATGTCCAGAAAGCTTTCCTGGTGTTCAGGGGGAGGATAGACCCGAGTGAGGAAAAGAGATCCACTGAGGATTAGAAATAGAGAAGTGCCAGCAGGGACCCAAGAGAAGTCACAGCCCCAGGGCCCATGGCTCTGCCACGGGTCTAACTGAAGGTCAGACAGGAGATGCCAGGGCTGATTTCCCAGCACTGAACCCTGCTCTATCTCCTCCCACTACCTTTTCCTGTTTTGCTCTAGTCTGAAAGGAGGGAAAGCATATAAGTGGCATAAAACGCTCAGAGTTGGAGGGCTTTTCTCCTGAAAGCTGAGCAACAGTGTGATGGCTTCTCAAACAGTAACAGTGAGTAGATGATGTGCACATGGAGCTGTCCTGGATGTGCCTCTGCCATTGATAACTGATGAACACAGACATTACCTCAGGTCACTACTCATGGAAAGATGGTTGTGCTTCCAGGGATGGGTCACCCCGCTTCTCACACTCAGAGACACATTGTTCTCTCTGGCCCTCATATTTGGAAGGAGCACTGACAACTGGTTTAGACAGGAAAATTATTTTATGCAGGGCCAGATCTGCACTTCTGAGCCAAAGCTGAAGCTTTGAGGGGGAAAAAGGAAAGGAAAGGAGAAAGACAGGAGAGGGGAGGAGAAGGAAAAGGAAAAGGAAGGAGGGGGGACAGGGGTGAGAGGAGACAGAAAAATTTGGCAAAAAAAAACAAAACAAAAAAAACCCCCAAAAAAAACAAAAAAAAAAAAAAAAACAAAACAAAAAACAAAAAAAAAAAACAAAAAACAAACAAAAAAAAAAAAAAAAACAAAACAAAAAACAAAAAAAAAAAACAAAAAACAAACAAACAAAAAAAGAAGAAACTCTCTCTTTTGCATTGTCAGTGATGGCTCTGTTGCCCAGAGACCAACAGAGTCTGGTCTGCCAACAGATGCCAAATAAATTAGACATTTTGAATTATGCATTGAGTGTAACACAACATTAATACCAGTATTTGAGTTAAATCCAGGAGGATTGTATGAGTGATGGTGAAATCTCATTATGCTTTTTCTGGGGTGCTAAGGTGAGCTAATAATATAAAATATAAAAATTAAAAGAATAAGTTCTACTCACTCCGTGAAATAATTTTTCATTATATATTCAGACTAAAAATTTTTCTGATCAGCCAAGATCAAAGAAACAAACAATTGGCCATAATGTATTCATGGCATCCAGGCTGTGCCTAATCAATACGCTACTTACTTTTTACTTTTCTCCCATTTAAAGTGTAGCAAGAGTCATGGCAACAATTTTTGCTATCAGACAAAAAACCCATGAAATAAATAAGGCCTGAATTGACCATTTTTTCTCTTTGTAGGAATGAATTAGGAGCTGGATTAGTGTCTGTAGACTGTGAGCGGGAAGGGACAATGGACTTTGAGTGGGAATTCTGTGAAATATTAACTTTGTGGTCCCTCACCCTCTGCAGCACAGCTGGGCCTTGATGAGACACAGACACTGAAAGCCCTGGGGGCTCCGGAGGGCAGCAGGGCTCCTTCAGACCTCAGCACAGCCCAGTGAAGGCCCCAGCATGGCCCAGGGAGCTTTTCCCACTCAGTCCCCTCTGGCAGAACTGGACACAGCGCTTGAGGCGCTCAGCAGTGCCCAGCCCAGGGACGGGCGCTGCCCGGGAAGCCGTGTGAGGAGCGGTGTCACTGCTGCGGATTGCCAACAGCGATTCCACGCGCCTTGCCCAGAGGGACGGCTGCTGACTGTGCAGATTGCTCTGCTGCAGACACTCCTGTTCGGGCAGGGCCATGCTTTTGTTGTGGTTTTGTTGGTGCAGACACTGATATTCTTAAGGAAATCCCACTGGCACCTGAAGCACAGCTGGAGGATTGCCACCTCAGTGACTAGGTTAACAAGGTTAGGTTAACAAGGAAGTGAGTTTTTTGGGAGGTTGTGGTCAAACCAATTAGTGCTCACATTTGAATATTGGCACCTGGTGTGGACGTTGGAGACATGGATATGCCTCTGAGAACACAGGGGGTTAAAAGCAGAGAACTCCCAGAGGAACTCCCTCTTGGTTTGGTCCGTGAAAGAGGTCAGGTCTCCCCTGCCCAGCCGCGGGCTGGGGGAAGGAGGGGAAGCCATGCGGCCTAAGCTGAGGCAGGCCGGAGCCCCTGCAGGACAGAGGGGTGGAGGAACGCTGAGAGGCATCGGGCAGCACCCCCCTTTCCTGGGGGAGAGAGAGAGAGAGAGATAGAGAGCCTGTGCCGCCTTGAATTTGATATCATGTGCTGGCAGCATGGCCGAGAAGGAGAAGGGGGGGGGGTGCAGGGAGAAAGTGCCCGGCCGCCATAAGAGTCCTGAGCAAGCAAAGCCTGAGATTTTAACCCTTTTCTTAGACAATGAAGGCTTTGCGAACATTAACCCTCCTTGATTTGAATGAGAAGAGAGACAGACATGACATAGAAGGAAATGGGCAAGTGTGGTGGAGGTCTGAGCAAGTGAAGGATGTCAGAAGAAGATAAAGAATCCTAGGTGGGAGGAGATGATGGAGTGGCCTTTGGCTGGACGTTTCTTGCATAGCCATAGACAACCAATTTCATGTAACACAAAGACTGCATTTAGGGGGAGGCAATGGCTTACAGCCAAGAGAGTGCAGTGATGTTATGTGAAGGAGTGCGTGAACAGAGACGGCTGAGGAGGGTGTGGTGGTGCCCTCTGTCTTCAGTGAAGAAGATCTCTGTTCTCAAGATCCCTCGGCCCCAGGGTGTGAATTTGAGGGGGACTGGTGTCCCGAAAGTAAGAGACTGTTGCTTTTTTGGAACTGGGCAAAGCATCCTTAAAAGGGGAACGCAGGGAGAAAGTGCCCGGCCGCCATAAGAGTCCTGAGCAAGCAAAGCCTGAGATTTTAACCCTTTTCTTAGACAATGAAGGCTTTGCGAACATTAACCCTCCTTGATTTGAATGAGAAGAGAGACAGACATGACATAGAAGGAAATGGGCAAGTGTGGTGGAGGTCTGAGCAAGTGAAGGATGTCAGAAGAAGATAAAGAATCCTAGGTGGGAGGAGATGATGGAGTGGCCTTTGGCTGGACGTTTCTTGCATAGCCATAGACAACCAATTTCATGTAACACAAAGACTGCATTTAGGGGGAGGCAATGGCTTACAGCCAAGAGAGTGCAGTGATGTTATGTGAAGGAGTGCGTGAACAGAGACGGCTGAGGAGGGTGTGGTGGTGCCCTCTGTCTTCAGTGAAGAAGATCTCTGTTCTCAAGATCCCTCGGCCCCAGGGTGTGAATTTGAGGGGGACTGGTGTCCCGAAAGTAAGAGACTGTTGCTTTTTTGGAACTGGGCAAAGCATCCTTAAAAGGGGAACCCTAGAAGCAGCTCTGGTCCATGTGCAGTGGTGAGAGCACTGGATGTGGAAAGGAAGAAGCCACGAAGGCAAATGTTCTCTGGGCGGTGCCAAGCGTGACATGGAAACAAGACAAGAGGTTTCAACTGTGTTTCCTGGGGCAGCCTATGGTACAAGGAAGACTCCTCTCCCCTTGATGAACTGAGAATTGATTATCTGAGGGATGGTAACTGGATTGAGAATCTAAGGTTTTATCTCATTGTGCTGTGGTGGAAATTAGGGGGAGGACGAGGAATGTTTTGGAAGGTTTTCATTCTGAGTTCTGTATGTGTTCCTTTTCACATATGCTAAGTTAATAAAGTTTTTTCCTTTATTCCTAAGCTGAAGCCTGCTTTGCTCTACTTCTGGTCACATCTCACAGCAGCCACTAAGAAGAATATATTTTCATAGAAGCACTAGCATTGTGCCAGTGCCAAACCATGGCAGTGACCCACCAGGGCCTGAGTGCCACAGCCCCAATGTCGCTGGGCAGGTGTGGTGTGAATGTGCTGGGCAGGGGTTCAGCCCTTCCCCTGGCTGTGCTCCTGCTCACACAGCCCTGGGAGCTGTTGGCTTGCTTTGCTGCTGGCTCGTGTGCTCCACCTCCCTGTGCTGCCTTTTCACCCTGCAGCTCGGTCAGTTCAGCCGAGAGCCTCAGGAGAGGAGTGCTTTACTCCTGGCTCTTGGAGGGACCATTCCTGCCCTTGGAAGAGGCTGCCCTGTGAAGTGATCAGATTTCCTGAGAGGCATTTACGGGAAATCAGCGTCAAGCCGAGAAAGGAGGTGCTGGGGGGGAGGGAGCAGCCCATGGGGGTGGGAACCCTCCTCAGCTGCTGCTGGCCCTGCCACCACCTGGCTCAGCCCATCAAAGTCTTCTCTGGAGCCTCAGCCCTGTGCTCTGCTGCTGGCCTCAGTCCCTGCCCTTGGTGCCTGGACCCCACTATTTCCTGGCTGTGACAGCCCAGGCTGGCCCTGATGAGCACATCCCTGACCAGCCCTTCCCTGTGGGGCAGGACCGGGTGCCCGTGAGCATCCCCCTGTTCCCCCACAGGGCAGCTCTGCTGGGTCATCGCTCCCAGCTCCCCCAGGCTGCCGGAGCCCTGTGCTCTGCCTGGCCATGGGTGCCAGGGCAGCTGTCATTCCCACGGGAACCTGCTCACTGCCTGGAGACGCCTCCAGGCTGCCCCAGAGCTCTTCTGCCAACTCTCCCTGATGATCAGGGGGTTTCTGAGCTGCCAAAGCAGTGCCCCCCCTCTCTGACCCCTCCACTGCTCACTCACACTAGTCAACCTCTGCCCATCCTGTTGAGGATCTCCAGGTGTGCCAGCTGCTCCTCACACCTCCCATCCTCATCCTCCCTGACACTCCTCTGGCAGAGCCTCTCCCCTCCCTCTGCATTCCACCAGCACTCAGGCACAGCCTTCCAAGCCATCTAGGGATGGGTTTGGACCCGAAAAAAATTATGTAGGCAGCTTCTGAGATCAAAACAAGCAATTTTGGGCTCTCTGGGGTTCAGAAACTCCCATTCAGGAGCATTTGGGCTCAGAAACTGGAAGTTTGGGAGCTCTGGAGTCCCAAACAATGATTTAGAGAGATTTTGGGCTCTGAACAAGCCCAAACTTTAGGCAACATTGGGGTTGAGAAACACCAATTTAGGGAGCATTTGGCTTAAAACCACTGACTGGGGGAACTTTTGGCCTCAGAAAGTCCCCCCTAGGCAGCTTTTCAGCTCAAAATTCCAATTTAGGGAGCTCTTGGGCTCAGAAGCACGTTTAAGGAACTGCAGTACTCAAAACGGGATCTCGGGAAGCCTTGTGCATCAGGAAAAGCAACTTGGGGAGCTTCAGGTCCCAGAAACACCAATTTAATGAGCTTTGGGGCTCAGAAAAATCAGTGCCCAGAGACTTGCGGCTAAAAAGCAGCAATTTAGGATACTTTGGGGCTCAGCAATACCATTTCAAGGTGCTTCTGGCCTCAGAACCAGGCATTTGGGGAACTTCACACCTGAGAATACAGAAGTTTCAGGAGTACTGGGGCTCAGAAAAGCCACCTGGGGACTTTTTGGGACCTGAAACAGCATTTGGGTTCAGAAATACTGATTTAGGGAGCACTGGGGCTCTTAAACACCAATTTAGGGACACGCAGACCTACAAAACCCTGATTTGGGGAGTTCAAGGCTGAGAAAAAATCCTGTCGGGAGCTTTGGGAATCAGGGAGAGTGATCTGGGGATATTTTCAGACCAGTAGCAACAATTTAGAGAGCTTTTGGGCTCTGAAAAGAACCCAGTTTAAGCCGATTTTGGGCTCTGGAGTCCCCACTTAGGGAGCTTTGGTGCTCCAAACCAGCGATTTCGGGAGCTTTTGGGCAGAGAAACATCAATTTCGGGAGCAGAAGGAGCAAACCGCGGGGAAACAGGAGAGGGGCTGGCGCTTACCTGGGACAGGGCTGGGCAGAAGCAGCTCCGCGCCGGGCTGTGAGCGCCGGGGGCTCCGCTCGCCCGGGTATATCCCACCCTGCCCGCCCCCGAGCCCACCCCCGCGGGCTCCTCCCTCCCCTCCGCTGCTCCTTTCTCGCTTTGACGCTGATTTCTCGTAAATCCCTGGAAACTGAAAGTGGAAATGCTCCGGTCAGGAAGCGGCTCCTTGGGCTGGGGGGGAATGGGCGCAGCCAGCGGCCCCTCCCTGCTCCTGGAGCCTCCCGGGGCAGCGGGAATGCGCCGGGAGGGCACCGGGGGCACGGGGAGCGACCCCCGGGGCTGATGGCAGACGGGGCACAGGGCTGCAGTCAGGAGCGCCAGGGCTCTGGACACTGGATTTGGGAACTTCATGGCGTAGAAACCCCTAATTATTTAATTTTGTTTGGCCTTTTATTTGTGATTAGATAATTGGGCAAACATAACATTAACACTGATTTTGTGAAGTTTTTGTCTCGGGAAAAAAAAAAAAAAAAAAAGAAAAAAAAAAAAGAGGGAGTTCCAAGTCTCAAAGAAATCAATTTAGGGATATTTTGAGCTCAGAAACAGCAATTTAGAGAGATTTTGGGCTCAGAGACATGCATTTAAGGATATTTTGGTGTCTGAAACACCAATTTAGGGAGCTGAGAAACACTAATTTAGGGAGGATTTGGGCTCATAAATATCAACTGAAAGAGTTTTTGATGTCCCAAATCAAAACCCTGTTTAGGGAGGGCTGGAATACAAGTATGGGGAGGCCTGGCAGACTGACTATACCCCAAACCCAGCAGGGCAAGTACTGTGTGCCTGTGGTGGTGAGAACAACGGCTGGATGACTGCAGACAGAGCCTGTGTCCCATGTCTCTGCCTGGGACACTGTCCTGGGCTCGGAAAATGAGTGTTATTGGCACACAGTGCCCCATGAAAGAATTTAATCAGAGTGTGGGACTCATTTCCAAAACAACCTTACAGACACCTGGCCAAGAAGGAGACACTGAGTGGATTTATGACATCCCCTGTGATGGACCAGCCTCTGGAAAGATGGAAGGATGGAACAGGCTGGTGAAGATGACAGCGAGCAATGGGTGGTGGGACAATAACATTCTGCTCCAACTGATGTTATTCTTGCGTCAAGAACAAAATGAAATTAAGTCATGCATACTGAAATGTTTCTCATTTTGAGAAAATCACCCTGAATAGCAAAAAGATTGTATTAATTTAGCACATTCAGGTCCTTTCATTTAGGCTTTGGAGAAGGAAAATAAAGAGAAAATTATTAAATGTTGATGTTGTATGTGTAGCATGAGACACATCTGCTCTACGCATTTAGATTATCAAGAGAAAGAAGGTTTAAATGCAATTGCAAAGCCCAGTGCATAGAGGACGAAGAAGGCTGGCTGCAGACACAGATTAGAAAGTAATAAAGGTAAAACAAAGTTCAGGAGGAGGGTAAAAGTCGTCTGGCTATTATTTGCATAGCATAGTCCTTTGTGATATTTGAACAAAACTTCAGGAAATCCAGGAATCAGATGCTTTTGATATGGGTAAACTGCTTGATGTTGCATGGGCAGTACATACAAATCCAAGGAAAACCAGTTGGAAATGACTAAATAGAAAATAATTCCAGCTGAAGAAAAAGGAATCAGCAGAGGACTGCTGCCCCCAGGGAGGAAGGGGGGAGGGGGTCTCGTGGCAGGGGAAGGGGTTCAGTTCCTCGACCTTCATTAGAAAGATGGGGAACAAATCTATGCACATATTGTAAGAAAGATGGACATTGGAAGCAGAAGTGTCCTCACCTAAAACCCAGGACTTCTCCAAACCCCCTCATGGCAACAGCTGGGTACTTGTGAAGGGGACCAGAGGTTTCATCCTCAGCAGAGCCTGTGGTAACAGCCACACTGGAAAAGGAAAAACTGGGAGTTTTGGTAGGCACAGGAGCTGGCTATTTTGTATGAAATACCCTGCAAGGGAAGTTAAGTGATGATTCCATCCCAACTGTCAGTGACTCTGGGACTTGTCAAACACACCCCTTTTTCAAGCCAGCTGTGCAATGCAAACTTCACAGTGCCAGAGGTTTATGTCCAAAAAGGAGACAAAAGGGTCCTGTAACTTTATTTGAATAAAGGGAGAGGCCATGACACGTTTACCCTGGGGTCTCTCCAAGTTTTTGAGGACACAGCCTCCTTTTCAATACTGTTTTCCCATCCACATCACCCTCTGTCTTTCCTCTTTGGCTAAGGTACCTGAGAGGTACAGACTTCCCAAACCACCCAATACATATCCCCTCCTAATATGCACCCCTCTTTTTCTTTGTACCTCTGTTCTTCTTTTCTAAGACCAGGGATTTAACACGGCCTTGGATAATCAGCAGTCTGTGTCAATTAGTAGCATTCCTCTGAAATGTGTGGTTCCTCCTGTTGCTTCTTTCACCTGCCAGTATCTGCTTTTATCTAGAGACAGACTCACAGTTTGTAAAGACACATTCCTCCCATTCCTTCAACAAATTCAAACTGGAAAAATTATGCATAACCCATCAATTTTTGTACTTGCCTAACTCTCCAAAACCTTTATTAGTAGGAAACTTACTGTGAAAATTGAATGCAGAGATGAAGTTTTGGGAATGCTGCTTCATTCAAACAAGAAAGCACTGATGAGGGCTCCAACTTTAGGCTTGCCAGATCCCACAAGGTCTTTTGAATTATTCACCTGTGCCAAGGATGGCTCAGCTGTTTGTGAGCAGTCACAGCTATGGTGCTGTCAATTCAGGAAGCTCCTAAATTGGCTCTGGGACAAAGCCTGACAGTCTGTGTACCACAGTTGGTACCCACGGGCTGGGAACAAAAGGGAGGCCACTGGCTGTCCCCAGCTGTCCCAGACTGCAAGGCAATGTGTATTCTATTTGCCACCTGTTAAAGGTGTGGCAGGTATCTTCTGTTAACTGGGCAGTTTTTCTTTATCTCTTCCACAAACCAATCCTCCCTCCGGGAGACACTTGGTGTTAATTAGCCATTGAGTGTCACTAATATAATTACATCATCCCATTGGGAGATGCTCTGCTCAGAGGGAGGAGCCAAGCATTCCTAACTGGATATAACCTGAGATCTTGGGACACCAGAACAGCATTTCTGCTGGATTCCCAGAGGAACAGATGCCTCTTCCATTGGATCTTCAGAGGAAGACTCCACCCTTCTACAGGATCACTGCTCCAACAGAACCACACCTGACACTCTAGGACTGCAGCCACCATTCCAATTGGACTGCTACCAACACCCTGACCCACAGAGTGTCAGGTTGGGCTCTGAGTCTGTCAGTGTTGTTTTGTTTTACTGCATTGTTTATTTTATCTTTTTATTTTCTTCCCTAATAAAGACTGTTATTCCTGCTCCCATATCTTTGCCTGAAAGCACCTTAATTTCAATTTTATAACAATTCGGAGGGAGGGGGTTTACATTTTTCCATTTCAGGGGAGGCTCCTGCCTTCCTTAGCACACTCCTGTCTTTCCAAACCAAGGCACCAGCCAATTGCTCAGGTACCAAGTGGAACTAATGGACCCTCAGAACCACCTTTGTTGTTAATCCAGCTGTGTTTCTGTTGGCCTCCAAAGAACTCCAGAACATGATTGCCTACAAACAACCAAAGGAGTTGATTCCAGCCAGCTGGACTTGAAGGAGAGCCCAATGGAGAACCCAGACTGGGAGCTATACATGGACAGAAGTAGCTTTGTTCACAAGGGAAAACACCTCTGGGTTTGCAGTGACTAGGCTGAACAAAGGAGTTAAATCCAAGGCTCTAACATCAGGTGTTCCAGCGCAGAAGACCAAACTGGTTGCTCTCAACTGGGCGTGGGAACTGAGAAAGAAAGAAATTGATCATCTGGATGGATTCTAACTACACTTTTGGTGTAGTGCTTGCCCATGGGACAGTCTCGAGAGATAGGTTTGTTATCAGCACGAGGTTCATCAATCAAACACAGCACACAAATATTACACCTGCTGGAAGCGGTACAAAAACCAGCTGAAGTTGCAATTCTGCACTGTAGAACACACCAGACAAGTAAAATAGGGCCAAAATAGGGAAATTACTTGGCTGACAGGGCAGCTAAAGAGGCTGCAGAAAAAGGCATCCACATTTTGGTTCCACAGCAAGAGATCAGTGTAGCAGCTGTTAGGCTAGAATATGGTGCAAAGGATTGTCAGTTAAGTGAAGCATCATAAGCTAGACTTCACCCTGGTGCATGGGCAGTCACCCCTTCTGGACAAGTAATAGTTCCCAAAAAATGATGAGAGAAATACTAGAGAGCACCAATCTATACATTGCAGTGCAGAAAAATACTTAAGACATGTAAGAAAGGCAGCAGTTGGCTCCAAGATGACCAGAAAGACCTCTTAACTTTCACCCAGGGATTGGTCATAAAATTCTTAGAAAACGTAAAGATCAAAGCAGCCAAAATACTCATTGTAACTAATTGTTGGAAATATTCTCAACTAATGCTGAGAGGAATGGGATTCCCTTGGAGGGCCCACCCTGTGGGGTGGCAGAACTCTGTCAATGGGCTCTGAGTAGTAACGGAGTCAGTGAAGGGACAGTTAAAGAAAACTGCTGTGGAACACAGGAATCCAATGATCAGTTTGACAGGATTCACTAAGATTTCCCTTCAGGAGAAACCAAACCCTGTTATTTCAAGGGTTCAAGGCCACAGTGTGAAAGGATTTCTGTGCTTTGCCATCGCTCCCAATGCCAATAGAACTCGGGGTGCTGGAGCTGGTCAGGGTCAGTGTCACACCACTCCCAGCTGCAGGGCCACTGTGAAACTCCTCTGGCCCAAAGGCACTGGGGACACAGCAGGAGTACAGGGAGGAGCCTGAATCCATCAGCAGCCCACAGTGGGAAATAGGAAATCAGACCTTTGGTACTGGAAAAGGGAGCTGCTGGGTGTTACAGTCATATTTTCTGAAAAATCCCTTCACCCAGGATTTTTCTCCTGGGAAGCTGAGAAGCCTCAGAGAAAAAGGAAAACAATATCATCTCATTTGTTTCTCCTGTGTTTTGCTGCTTTGGAATGTGCTTGGACATTGTTTACCAACAGGTGGTTGTTTCATTGGTTTCACGTGAATTGTTTTGACTCATTGGCCAGTTGGGGCCAAGCTGTGTTGGACTCTGGAGAGAGAGTCACGAGTTTCATTATTATCTTTTTAGCCTTCTGTAAGTATCCTTTCTGTATTCTGTGGTATAGTTTAGTTTAGTATTCTTTAATATAGTATCATAAATAATAAATTAGCCTTCTGAGAACTTGGAGTCAGACTCATCATTCCTTCCTTTATCTGGGAACCCCACAAATAAAATAGCTGGGTGTGGAGACTGCCCATAAACACCTTCCTAAAGAATGGTTTGGGTCCTGTTGCCAGGCAATGTTGGTGCCTCCCTTTGGGGTACTTTGGCGACAACCACAAGGAAGAGTCGGGGCCCAGAGCAGAGGCAGCTGATGGTGCTCCTGCACTGCTCCCTCCCACACAGGCTCTGCGGGGCCATGGAGGGGGCTCAGAGGTGCCTGCCTTGTGCCAGGGCTGCCAGAGGGGCTTGGGGCTGCCCTGGATCCTCCTGGGGGAGTTCCCTGAGGGTCAGATGAGTCAGTGCCCAGACTCCTTTCCCTGGGCTTGCTGTGTCCCCTGGGCTGCAGAGCTCTCCTTTGCCAGTTTGTTGCCAGAGGAGGAACTGTTGGCACCTGATGGGTTAATGCAATGCTCACTCTTCAAAAACCCTGGAGCCTCTGAAACCACTCAGTGCTTACTCTGCAGGAGCATGTTAAACATTAACCAAGAAGAATGGTCAAGTAACCAGCCCCGTTATGCCAACTTTTCTCCTAATTTGGGAAGCAGTACCAGTTCACTGGGCAGTCAGGTCTGACTTTGGGGTCACCAACCACTAGGAACCACCAAAGAGACCACCTGCCCAAAGGAGAGGGAACATATGTTAGTGATTACAGGGAGATGATTATCACTTAGATGTTTATTCCAGGAAAATCAAGGAGCATGTCTCTAAAATACATTTATAAACAGGAGCTTTCCTGTACTCAGCATTCACAGTACTTTAGAGGAGACACCCCTTGTGCATCTGGCTGAATAAAGAATGCTGCTTCTTAATGCTACATTGGTGTCAGGGAGTTTTATTTTGCCAGTTTTTGGTAACAAGTTGACAGGGAGACTCAGTCCTTTACCTTGGGGTGCCCCCAGCCTGGGCAGGATTCTGCTCCCGGGGTCCATTCACTGCTGCCCTGATGGGATGGGCTCTCCTGGCAGGTTCTGATGTCCTGCTGATAAGTGCTTACCTGCCACCAGAGCCATCAGGAGCTGCAGAGCCCCAGGCACGTGACTTGGAGATCATTTGTCATCTCCATGGCCATTGGCCACGGAGAGCAACAGCGGATTTGTCTTTACATCAGCGGTGGGTCTGCTGGTAGATAAAACCAGCACTGGGAGGTAAAAGAAACAATGGGAAGGATTACAAATAGATGACAATGAAAAAGTGATAAAACAGATAATAAAAAGAATAAAATAGTTAGCTCATGTACCGGTCCAAACATAAAAAAAGTAGAAATAAAAATGAAACATGTTCTTCCTCATATGTACTGTAGCAACTCTAACCTTTTTACCATGCATAATCCCTTGCTTAGTACAATTTATTCAACATGTAATCAAAGAGATACAGGTAATAGCCATGCCTACTAATTCAGAGATAGCTACAAAAAGACAGAAATTAATGTCTCTGCAAATAATTGCAAAACCAAAAAGGACCCAAGAACAAAAAATTAAGTCAATGATAACTTAAGTTTGTAAAGACAAATATTAAAAAAATTAAAAAAGAAAGATTGAGAGGAATAGCGGATTTGTCTTTACAAACAAGCTGTGGGTCTGCTGTGGGTAGATAAAAGCAGCACTGGGAGATAAAAGAAACAGTGGGCAAGATTCCACGGATTGATGAATAGAAAAAGATATTTGCTTTTACAAATAAACTTTAGGTTTGCTGATAAATGAAATTAGACATTGATAGATGAAAGAAACAGTGCGGAAGAAAACGCCCAAATTCCATAAGAATTAAAAATTAAAAGGGAGGGTTATACTTTAGAGGAAAATCTCTAGTATCAGGCATGCTGGGAAGTCTGAACCTCTCAGGTACCTCAGAAATGGGGAAAGAGAGAAGGGAAATGCAGCCAGGAAATTGGGATAAAAAGGAGGCTGCATGCTCCAAAAATTTGAGAGATCCCAGGGAAATGCCCCATGGCCTCTCCTTTATTCGAATGAAGTCAAAGAACTCCTCTGTCTCCTTTTGGACATAAACCTCTGGTGTTTTGTTGTGAATTAATTCTCCTATCAGCCACCAAAACACAACCCCTGAGCCAGCCCTCAGCCCCAGTCTTGGCACCCTCCTCCTCAGCATTGTCCTGTGGGAGCGGTGGCGGTGTGCGCGACCCCTCGGGTTCCCCACCCAAGAGCTCTTCTTAATTAAGGCCTTCTTAAAGGAGCTGGTCTCCTGGCCCTGTCCATTACAACCGGATCCCCCAAGTGTCCTCCCGACCCTCAAGTTCTCTCTGAATTCCAGACCCAGACCCAGAACTGCCCCAAATGTGCCCCACAATTGTCTCCGTGCAACCTGAAGTGCTCCCGTGAACCCTATGTGAGAGAAAGATGATTAAAAAGATGACAGAAGGACTAAATATAGGGCGAACTAGCATAAAGAGGGAGAAATCAATAACCAATAGAGGTTAATTAGCGAATGAAGGGAATTGCGATACTTAGAAACAATGAACATTAATTTTATTGGTTATGTATGTACAGATTTTTTATATAAATATAAAATTAGGTAATAAGAATGAAAAATATTATTACAAGTAAGAAATGAATACAATTAACACATTTAATTAATAAATATTTAAAACAAAGAATAAATTACTTTTTTTTTTTTAATATTTTGGGATGTCAGTCCCAGGTGGGCGATGTCAGACATGGTGAGGCTGGGAGTGAGGAGCAGGTTGTCCAAACAGGCTCAACCCAAAAGGGGCTCAATCTTCTGTGTGCCCAGACCTCCTAAGGAGACATTCAGCATCAAGATCACCTGAGGAATGCTTCTGTCACCTCTTCAATGAAGAGAAAAGTAGAAACATATTCCCTTGATTAAAACCAAAAATCATGAGGTGCACTTTGAAATCTTCCTGCTGAAGAGAACTCCAAAATTACTCCAATCACTGCACAAGCCCTGGAGACTCGAAGACAATTGAAGGGAGACAAAAAGCTCCTGAGGGCTTTCTGTATTTTCATGGTCCCCATGGTGGATTTGGGACTGGGTCCAGGACCCTCAGGCACTGAGAGAAGGATGAAGAAGCTGCTCAAGGATCAGCAGCAAAACTCCAAGTCCCTTGGAGCATGGCTGGGCCCCAGTGAGGGCAGGGAGTGCCAAAGGCTCCCCAGGGACTGCTGAGAGCAGATCCTTGAGGCCAGGATTGCAGGGAGCCCAAGGCTCTGGGCAGGGAACTGCAATGCTGAGCAAGGCCTGGCTTGGCTGCAGGAAGCAGAAAGGCCAAGCCCTGAGCCCAGCCTGGGCCAGCAGGGCCTGTCCCTCACGGGTGGCTCGGGGCTCTTTGTGGGGCAGGGGCAGCAAGGACAAATGGCATCAATCCCGGGAGACTCCAGATCCTCAGGGAACCAAGGGGCCAGTGCGACACTGTGGGGCCTCATGGAACCGATGGGATCATTGTGGCACTGCTGGGGCCATGGGACCAAGGGGATCATTTTGGCACTGCTGGGGCCATGGGACCAAGGGGATCATTGTGGCACTGCTGGGGCCATGGGACCAAGGGGCCAGTGTGACACTGTGGGGCCTCATGGAACCAAGGGGATCATTGTGGCACTGCTGGGACCTCATGGGCCTCATGGAACCAAGGGGATCATTGTGGCACTGCTGGGGCCATGGAACCAAGGGGCCAGTGTGACACTGTGGGAAGTTGTGGAGCCAAGGGGATCATTGTCGCACTGCTGGGGCCATGGGACCAAGGGGCCAGTGTGATAATGTGGGAAGTTGTGGAGGCAAGGGGATCATTGTGACACTGCTGGGGCCATGGAACCAAGTGGCCAGTGTGACACTGTGGGGCCTCATGGAAACAAGAGGCCATTGTGAGCCTGCAGGGCTGTGACACCCCAGATCACTGAAATGCTGGGGGTAACCAAAGGCTCCTTTATTCGATTTTGGTGCACAGGAGAAACACCAAGATACTCTCAAGAGGTCAAAATGACACAAAATTTTACTGGCAAAGTACAAAAAACCAAGGAACTGTGGCAAAGGATTTAATGCAACATGCAATTCAACATAAAACACTTATCATAGCAGTAACCTAATTCACTCAGTCCATTTAATCTGGAAACCTTTAAACATTTAAGTTATTGAGATACCCAAAAATGTTCCATATAAAGAGCATTAGAAGGGGAAGAAAGAGAGACAGAAAGACAGAAGCTCTTTAGAAAGACATGCATATGACTAACAGCTCCTAGGGTTCCAGTGTGGGTGGGACACAAACCCCAGGAGAAGGCAGAGTCCCTACTAGGGGCTGACCTGGTGCTCCATGTTTTTAAGCCTCTGGGCCTTTGTGGACCTCTCCCCAGGTGGGACTTGGGATTGCTCGGGCAATCAGGGCTGGGTTAGTGCTGTCCCCACTGTGTGACTGACAGCTCATCCCAAGGTGTCTCAGGACACTGATCTCATCCAGACTTTGACAGTGACCACCGGTCACCGGGGTGACACCGGGTTGACACCGGAGAACCTCATGGAACCATGGGTCAGTTGTGAATGTGGGTCCAAGGACACCACGGTGACACTGGGGAACCTCATGGAACCATGGGTCAGTTGTGACAATGTGGGTCCAAGGACACCATGGTGACATTGGGGAACCTCATGGAAACAAGCAGCCATTGTGACACTGTGGGGACCTCATGGAATCAAAGGAGACCATTGGGAAACTGCCATGGAACCAAGGGCACCAGGTGACACTGTGGAACCCGTAGTGTCACAGAGGAGCCATTGTGACACTGTGGGTCCCCATGGAACCAAGGGAACATGGAAGAGGCTGATGTCTTCAGTTTTAGCTTTCATATTTTCCAGATTCTGTACTGCATTATTATGTAACTCTAGACTTCATACAGAGTATTAGCAAGTTTTCTTCAGTGTAATCAGAGAAATCAATCCTTTTCCAGCCCCACAACCAAGGACATGGTTGCAGCTTCAGGCCCAAAAAGTGCAAACAACAGCGAATTGAGTTGAGCAAACTGGGAAAATGGGACTGCATAACCATAATTGGACAATTAACCCCAATATTTAAACCAAACCTTATAAAAGTGTGAAAACTCTTGACTGGTTATCCATCTTGAGTGTAGCCTTGGCCGGGCTCTTGCACTGCCCAAGGTGAATCCTTTGAAGGCATTTTAATAAATCCCTATTTTATTCCTTTAACTCTGCCCAGCCTCTGTTCCAGGGAGCCTCTCTGGGCATCAAGCTGATCAGCACCCAGAGAGCAAAGGATTGCTCAGGAAGTCTCCCTCACCCTCAGACAGTCCCATCTGACCAGGGCAAAAATCCAGTGGGGAGGAGAACATTATCTTGGGCCCTGGAATGTGTGTTCATCCTTTTCTTTGGACTTCCTTTTCTTGAACATTTGTAACATCTTCTTTGAGGAACTGAGTCTCATGGACTTGGCACCAAATCTCCCATGGGGCTCCTCAGAGTGCACAAAGGCCAAAGGACCTGCACCTCTACCAGAATTGTCTTCTAGAATTAATTTTTTCAGGAGTGGAATTAATGAAAAATATTTCAATGAGCAATTACCTCAAATTATTTTTTCCCCCCATTTTCAAGATTTTCTCTCATTAGTTTTCTTTTCATAAGAGGCCAAAGAACATCATTTTCTAATTGATATTGAAGCAGCGTGTTTCCTAAGGAAGTCTTGATTGGTAGGAAAAGTCTTCCTTGAGGTCAGGTGGTTAGATATTTAAGGCAGGACGCATGAGAGAAGAAAGGGGGAGACACTATCGCTGGCGGGATGCATTTAGAAGAGAGGCAGAAATGCTGCAGGTGGGGCATGTAAAAAGGAGAAAAGCAGGGACCCCATCGCCAGTGGGATGTGTGAGATTGAAAGATTTGTAAAGACTTGGGAGTGGGGAGACCATGTTGTGCCAAGACTGGGACCCGCGGCGGGGTTCTGGTCAGCTCACACAAAGGGAGATGGTGTAAGGCTCCACATGGAGCCCCAGAGTGGGGGTGGGTGTCTTGGGTGGAGGGACTGCAGGGGCTGCGTGCACGTGGCTGCCCATGGTGGCTTGGAGACGCCACGCAGTAGAGCCCGGCAGGACTGGCCTGGTAAAAGAGTACCTGGCACCGTGGGGCTGACACCACAGCATCAGGAGGCAGCCGTGTGTGCGGGGGCTGGTCTGTGCGGACAGTGGCCAGCACAGACCTGGCACAGTGCCTCCCGGTGCTTGCTACCCCAGTAGAGGCAGCGCCAGCTCTGGGCACAGTCCACGTGGCTCTGCCAGGGTCAGGGCAGACTTAGCTCTGCAGAGGTCTTGTAGACCGCGGGGGTTGCTGATCCAGCGATGGTGGAAGATGCAGTCTGCATGGGGGCCGCTGGTTTCCCTGTAAAGCGCATCAACATAAAGCCGTGAGACCGAGGCGCCGTTGAGGGGTGGTGCCCTGGAGCAGAAAGAGGGGAAGAGAGGACTGCCAGCGTCAGCTTGTTATAAGTATAAAGCTGGCTTTCATAGGCAGGGTTATGAATTGTTAATGATGCAATTTCATTCAAAATTGTTAATTAATATAATAGATTGTTCTACCTATGTTATGTAATAAGTTACGAAGTTAAATGTAGTATGAGTGTGTGCCCACTAGAGGGGGTAGTGAGAACTGGGTGAGGGAATTTTCTAGAAAGTTAACCCCTTGAAATGATGGCATCAATACAGACCTATGATTGGTAAACTAACCAAGCAATGAGATCCCAGTATTCCAGAGTGATTGGTCAGGCATGCACCATCTTTTGGACCAACCATGGAATGATATCAAAAGGAAGTTGGAGAAGATGGAGGATTGGCAGGAAAAGGGCTTGAGCGAATTATTGCGGGAAGCGTAGAAAGTGTATTTGAGGAGGAAAGAAGAGAAGATGAAATCAAAGGCAAGGATTATGATGGCAGAGGCCAGAGACAGCCAGGATAAGGAAAGGGAGGAACAAAAGGGAACGGAGAAACGGAGAAAGGAAGAGACCTGGGAACAGAATAAGGACCCCTGGGAGGGGAAGTGTTTCCACTGTGGGAAAGAGGGTCATTTCAGGAAGGATTGCTAGAAACGGAGAAGGCTGTACAGAGAAACCGCATTGGAGCAAGTGACAATTAGGGGTGTCAGGGGCTCTATCCCCTAGGGAAAATGGAGAATCATAAGATAGAGCCCTTGATAAACTTGGAAATAGGTCCCCAGGGGAAAGAATTTGAATTTTTAGTTGATACTGGGGCTGATAGATCATATGTTTCAAGAGTCCCCAAAGGATGTCAGTCAGGTAAAGAGATGTGTAAAGTAAGGGGCGCTAGTAATGAGCCACTGGAAGTGTCAGTAATAGAGCAAGTTACTGTTAAAGGAAATTCGAGAGGAGGATGTATGGATTTGTTATATATGCCCAAATTAGAATATAATTTATTAGGCCAGGACTTAAAGGTGCAACTAGGAATAGGGATAATCCCACAGGAACGACAGATGGTGGCGAAATTGATGGTGCTAAAATTGGAGGATGAAAAATAGACTGTAAAGCCTGGGCAGAAGAGGGAGGTTGTGGTCTCCTGGTCATAACCCGCATAGAAGAGAAAATGAAACTGGGAATCCCACCCATCAGGGTAAATCAGTATCCCATCTCAACAGAAGGGAAGCAGGGATTAACCGCAGCAATAAAGGAGCTCATAAAGGATTTCCCCGGGGAGTGGAGGGAACACACATCAGCACAGATGGCAGGAACGTCCTCCCATGGAGGTGGGAATATTCTGGATCAGCAGGCTCAAGCTGCCCAGTTTTGTGTTTCTGTAGATGGACACAAGTGTCAGAAGAGACTGAGAACCAGGAGGCCCCGCAGTGTCTCTGAGTGCCCTTGGTTCCAGGAGGCCCCACAGAGTCCCAGGGTGTGGTAGTAACCTCCTTTGTTATGAAAGGGTGGTGTTATAAGCAAAAGTAGTTTGTTCTGGTTGTTTCCCATGCACACTGGTTTGCCCAGAGATGTACCTTCCCATCCCCCTGTCCATCTACCTCAAGACCTACCCCTTATTCCAGATCCTTCCCTGCCACTCAGGGAAACCCTGCCCTCCTCCCTCGTCCATTACAGAAACCCCACCTTTATCTCTAGAATCTTCTGTGTCCATCTTGTATCCCTCGAATACCTATTGGTGTGCTCAGTCTACTCTCCTCCCCTGCTGTTCCCCTTTGGTTGTCATAGTGTGTACCCCGCCCTGTGCTCCTCCCCAGGTTCCCTCTATTGGGCCTGGTTTGCATCCTCCCCATGTTCGCTCCCCCGTACTTCAGCTGTTGTAACCCTGGATTTGCTGTCACTTGTCCCTGGACCCTCTCAGATATTAAAGCCTCTTGGGAACCTACACAAGTGATCCCTCTCTTTCCTTCACTCTGGATTCCTCGGCTCGGGACATCAGTAGCGGCACAGAGCAGCCTGCTGCTTCTGGGAGACAAGCAGCCCTGCTTGTAGCACCAGCCAAACCGGCCCAAAGGGCAGATAGGGAGTGGCCACTCTTGGCACAGGCCAGGAGACAGGGCTAGCCACAGACATCTCCGAGCAGCCACTGTGTCACCAGGGCCCCTTTGGTTCCATGAGGCCCCACAGAATCCCAGGGCCTTTTTGGCTCCATGAGGCCCCACAGAATCCCAGGGCCCCTTTGGCTCCAAGAGGTCCCACAATGTCACAAGGACCCCTGGACACCACAAGGCCCTGAGGTATCCCAATGGATCCTTGCTTCCATCTGGCCTCACTGTGTCACAAGGGCCCCTGGGTTACCTGAGACCCCACAGTGTCACAGTGTCCCCTTGTTTCCACAAGCCACAGGGTCACAATGGCCCCTGAGCATCTTTAGGCACCAGTGTGACAGCATCCCCTCAGCTCCATGAACTCCACAGTGTCACAATGTCCCCTTGGTTCCATTCAGTCCTGCAGTGTCACAATGATTCCTGGGAACCATGAGGCCCTGAGGGATCACAGTGGATGGTTCTATGAAACCCCACAGGTTGGCAGTCTCCTCTTGGTTCCATGAGGACCCATGGCCCAGCGAGTACATCCAGGCCATCCTGGAGCTGAGCTCATTGGTGGCCTGGCGCCAGCTCCAGCCACTTCTCCACCCGTGGTGGCTCTACAGCCTCTCCTCTGATGGCCGGCGCTTTGCCTGAGCCTGTGCCACTGTCCAGGCCTTCACTGCTGATGTGGTGCAGCGCCGGCGCCAGGCACTCCCCTGCCTGGGCCACCAGGCCTGGCTGGACAGCCACCGGGGACGCAGCATGGACTTCATCGACCTCCTGCTGCTCACCAAGGTGGGGCTGACTGGTGGCCATGGGGACATGGAAGTGGTCAAGAGGGTGGCTGTGGCCATGGGGAGATGATGATGACCATAGGGTGGTGGCCATGGGGGGACAGTGGTCAAGGGGATGGTGGTGGCCATGAAAGGGTTGGCCATAGAGGCCAGGAGGATGCTGGTGGCCATGAGGGACTTGGGCATAGACTGGTGGCCACAGGGGAACAGTGGTGGCCATGGCCAGCATTGACCATAGAGCTGGTGGCCAGTGGGATGGTGGTGCCCATAGGGTGGTGGCTATGGGGGAAGAGTGGTGGCCATGGATGGATTTGGCCGTAGACTGGTGGCCCCAGGTGGCCCATGGCTCATCTCGCCCCGGCAGGATGAGAACGGCCACACCCTGTCGGACGAGGACATCATGGCTGAGGCTGACACCTTCATGTTTGAGGGTGAGCACGAGCTCCCAGGGGCCACTGGGGAGGAGCCACTCCAGTGTCCCCTCACTCACCCAATGTCCCCACAGGTCATGACATCATAGCCAGTGGCCTGACATGGCTCTTCTGCAACCTGGCCAGCCACCCTGAGCACCAGGAGCGATGCCGCCAGGAGGTCCAGGAGCTCCTGGCTGGCTGGGACACTACGGACATTGAATGGTGAGATGTCCCCAGGGCCACCCCTGGTTATGTGGCTCGGGGACACGGTGCCACCCTCGCTTGTCCCCAGGGAGGACCTATCCCAGCTGCCCTTCACCACCATGTGCATCAAGGAGAGCCTGCGGCTGCACCCTCCTGTCACTGCTGTGTCCCGGCGCTGCACCGAGGACATCCCCCTGCGTGATGGCCGTGTCATCCCCAAGGGTATGGCATGGCCAGGGTGTCCCCAGTGTCACCAGCCACCCTCATCTGCTGTCCCT
This sequence comes from Pyrgilauda ruficollis, assembly GCF_017590135.1. Classification (NCBI taxonomy): domain Eukaryota; kingdom Metazoa; phylum Chordata; class Aves; order Passeriformes; family Passeridae; genus Pyrgilauda; species Pyrgilauda ruficollis. The sequence continues at coordinate 5,166 of NW_024525012.1, read as the reverse complement.
AAAGTGGCCATTCCCATCCCACCCAGGGTCATCTGCCCGATGAGCATCTACGGGACCTACCACAACCCAGACCTCTGGCCTGAGCCTGAGGTAGGGCCACCCTATGAGGCGTCCTTGTCACCATGGTGGTGACAGCTGTGTCCCCTCAGTGTGACTGTGCCGGTGTCACCCCAGGTGTTCAATCCTCTGAGGTTCAGCCCAGAGAACAGCAAGGGATGGTTCCCAGTGTCCTATATCCCCTTCTCTGCTGGCCCCAGGTATGTGGTGGAGGGGGAACAGGAGTGTCCCCAAGTGCCACCCCCATCCCTGGCTGGGTTCACAGTGGGGTGACACTCACAGTGGGGATGTGGTGGCAGGAACTGCATCGGGCAGAGCTTTGCCATGGCTGAGATGAAGGTGGTAGTGGCACTGACACTGTCCCGCTTCGTGCTGCAGAGGGACACGGCGAGGCCACCCCCGTGCCACAAGCCCGAGCTGATCCTGCGTGCCGAGGACGGGCTCTGGCTGCTGCCGGAGCCACTGCTGGGAGTGGCCTGAGGGACACGGGTCACCAGGACATGGGGACATCCCCCAAGGGAGGTGTCACAGCCAGGGGAGGAGCAGGGAATAAACGGGAGCATGAACGGGACAGTATTGTGGTGGTGGTGGGGATGTGTTTTCCTTGGTCATGGGACACCTCATGGTATGGACATGTCAACCCAGGGATTTGTCCCCATGTCCTCATCCATGGCCATACAGCCCCATGTCACCATCTATACCTGTGACACCCCCTCCATGCCCAATATTGCCACCTACTGCCATGACTGCACCCATGTCCTTGTCCATGTCCCCATCCCCATCCCCACCCATGTCCCCCAGTGTCACCATCTGAGTTTTAGTTGAATGTCTTTATTTTTACCCCAGTGTTGGGTGAAGGAATGAAGAAAAATGAAGGAAAATCAAGGCCAAAATAAAAGGATTTACGTGCCCATGCTGGCTGAGTATCCATGTGCCTGGGTGGGTAGAAAGAACCTTTTCTAGAGGAATTTCCACTCCATTGTCTCCAAAATCTTGGGTTTTTGCTCTAGTCCATCACCATTTGGCTGTGAAAGATGCCTATGGGCCAGAGAGAATTAGAATCATGGAATGATTTAGGTTGGAAAAGACCTCCAACACCATCCAGTATTCCTTGATGCCACCCGAAGAAACAACTGGATGCAAAAGGTGAGATATTTTTGGGGTCGAAAGTAAAAAAATGTGCTGTCCCCTATGAAATTCTGATGTCGGTTTGCATGCCAATGCAACTTTCTCTGGCTGTGTCCAAGTGTCCAAGGGGAGCCAGGAAGATGTGGAGATCACTAGCCAGGTGTCGTTCTAACATGGATCACCAGGACCATGGATCACCAAGTCTCTGTCCAACGAGGGTCACTGTGGACCATTCAGTGGGGGTCCTCCACTGGGGGATGGAGTTGGAGCAGCGCTCAAAGCTCTTCCCACACACGGGGCACTTGTAGGGCTTCCCTTACTGCTGCCTCTCTTGGTGCTGGGTCATGGCAGCGTTCTGGGAGAAGCTCTTCCCACACCTGGGACTCTGTTAGGGCCTCTCCCCAGTGTGGATCCGCTGGTGGGTGACGAGGGTGGAGTTCTTCTTAAAGCCCTTCCCGCAGTCGGGGCAGGGGAAGGGCCTCTATTCTGTGTGAATCTGCTGATGCTTGAGGAGACGGTATCTGCTCTGAAACCTCTCCCCACACTCAGGACACTCATAGTGCTTCTCCCCAGTGTGGATCCTGTGGTGGGCAATCAGGCCGGACCTCTGGCTGAAGCTTTTCCCACATTCCTCACACTTGTAGGGCCTCTCCCCAGTGTGGATCCTCTGGTGGGCAATCAGGGTGGAGGGCGCACTGAAGCTTTTCCCACATTCCCTGCACTTACAGGGCCTCTCCCCAGTGTGGATCCTCTGGTGGAAAACCAGATGACATCTCTGGATGAAGCTTTTCCCACATTCCCCACACTCGTAGGGCCTCTCCCTGGTGTGGATCCTCTGGTGCATAATCAGGCTGGAGTTCTCCATGAAGCTCTTCCCACATTCTGAGCACGTGTAGGGGCCTTCCCCAGTGTGCATTGTCTGGTGGATGATCAGGCGAGAGCTGTCACGGAAGCTCTTCCCACATTCCCCACACACGTAGGGTCGTATCCCAGTGTGGGTCATCTGGTGGAGTTTCAGGCTGGAGTTCCTCCTGAAGCCTTTCCCACATTCTCCACATTTATAGGGCCGTTCATTGGTGTGGATCCTCTGGTGGCAGATCAGGTGGGAGCTCATCTTGAAGCTCTTCCCACATTCCCCACACTCATGGGGCCGTTCCCCTGTGTGGGTACTCTGGTGGTTGATCAGGTGGGAGCTGATCCTGAAGCTCATCCCACATTCCCCACACTCATAGGGCCGTTCCCCGGTGTGGATCCTTCGGTGGACGATCAGGTGGGAGCTGATCTTGAACCTCTGTCCACATTCCCCACACTCGTGGGGCTGTTCCCCAGTGTGGATCCTCTGGTGGTTCATCAGGTGGGTGCTGATCCTGAAGCTCTTCCCACATTCCCCACACTCATAGGGCCGTTCCCCAGTGTGAATCCTCTGGTGGCAGACCAGAAGGTACCTCCTGAGGAAACTCTTCCCACATTCCAAGCACTGGTGGGGCTTCTTGCCATCATCACGCTGCTCATGGACCACCACCTCAGAGCTCTGGTCAGATCTCTGGCTGCCTTCCTGGCACAGGGTGGGTCTTTCCCCCTCAGAGCACCCTGGGCTGGCTTTGGAGCCCCTCCTCCTGCGGGATCTCCGGGGCTTTTCCTCCCCATTGGATTCCTGTGCTGTGCAGCCGCTCAAAACGGCCTCTTCCACGAGGTTCTGCTTTGGGGATTTGTCCTCCCTGCTCTCCATCCTCAGCTCCTTGTCTGCGGGAGGAAGGACAAGGAGAGGATGGGATTTGCTTCCATGCCAGAGGGAAGGAGAAGGAGATCCCCCCAATCCATCCCCAGCAGGACAGCGTTGGCAGCAGGGTTGTCCTGCAGCCGGGGGCTGTGCTGGGAGATGGAGCAGGAGAGAGGGAGAAAGGGGCAGTGACTTCTTCCTCACCTGCCGCACCTGCCTCAGTGTCCTGGAGCACCTTCCGCTTCCTCACAGCCTTCTCCTCCATCCAGAAAAGGTTTGGGAATGGGAAATCCTGATTTGGGGAAAAACAAGATGTGAGTGCATTGGCTTTGATGGTCCACTGGCCAAGTCCATCTCTAGAAGTCACTGGGTATCTGATGGCCAGAAATACCTCCAAAAATTCATTCAGTCCAAAAACACTCTCCTAGCAGTTCCCTGTTTCCAATGTCCTTACTTTGGGGTTATGGGGGTCCCTCTTCTCAGAGCTGCTGGGGGACCTGTGGGTCCTGGGCATTCCCCGCTCCCGGGTTCCTGCTCAGGCATGCTGAGGGGCTTTTGGGGCTCCCAGGGCTCATCCTGCCCTGATTCTGTGACAAATGTTTTTGTGATTCATGTCAATTGTCAATGGAATCAGCAAATGTTTCTATCTGCTGTGTTGAAAATAGACACTAAGAAAGATTTTGGAACTTTCTGACCAAATAGCCAAATAAAGCATTGAAATCAAAGAAGTATAGTAGAGTAAAAGAAATGAGGTACCAAGATGACTGATGCTTGGAATAAAATGTAGGTAGTTGTCGTAAAGCTAAGAGATATTGCAACAAAGCAACTAAATGCTTATGTATAAAAAAAGCTTGATGCACTTGACAAAATCATGTAGCAGACACTAGTGAAAGGCCTCCCTCCAGATGACCACAAGAAGGACAGGAATCAACGACCACCTGGAAAGATTATGAAACTGTGGATCCCAGCTTATTGATATTTGCTGATTTGGACTAACTGAGCACATTGGAAAATACTTTGTAGGCTTAAAAGCAGTATATATACTTTAGTGAACTTGTAAGTGGTGTGTGCCGTGAGTAGAGCAGTGACTCCCCGGCCACCCAGCGCTGCTGGCTTACTTTCGTTAAAATAAAAGAAATAGAAATAAAATCCAGATTGACTATTGAAATTTTATATCAATTAGGTGACGCCGACCTGATGCCCTGGGATCTCTCGGACTGAGGCTACTGCAGGGGGCACCCCACTTTTGTGGCCCGTAGAAGCCAATAGCCCAGGAGCTAACGGCACCACAAACCTGGTAAAGAAAGCAAGCAAGGGATTGAGCTCCCTGAGAACTGCACTTTAAATCACCTGCAATTCCAGGGCACGAAGATCCAGACAAGAGCAGCGGGCTGTGAGTATCGTTCGGCTGGGTGGACACGACAGTGTCTGAGTGAAAGCGAGTGAGAGAGACGCAATATTATCATGGAGCCATCGAGGAGTCCTTCTGTCTGCGCTCCCACCGCCCCGCGAGGGGCTCGGCCAGTGAAGGGACAAAGCGAGTGCTGTGAGACACTGGTCACCGTGGGTCAGGGGAAGAGGAAGACCTCTGGCTCAAGGAGCCCCCAGAGAGGCTCAACGAGCCCCCAGAGAGGCTCAAAGGGTCCCAAGAGAGGCTCAAGGTTATGGGGCCCCCAGAGAGGCTCTAAAAACGAGAAAGGGAGTGAATAACCAGAGATAGCCCCAGAACAGCCCCTGGGGTTAACAACTGCACATTGGGATGCAATGCCCTCTAGGAAGGGACAAAGCAAAGAAGAGATGGTCCTTTATTGTATGGTAGAGTGGACTAAGGAAGGAAT
>NW_024525012.1:0-186 GCF_017590135.1 Pyrgilauda ruficollis | reverse complement strand
GAGGCCCCAGAGCTCGACAACTCCACCCCTATCATCACCATCTAGTAGGACTCGGAGCAAGAGGAGAGAACAATGTGAGGAAAATAATTCTAGTGGGGAGGAGAAAGGTCAAAAGAAGAGACTATTCCCCTTGAGAGAAGTACTTATGGGAAGAAATGATAGGGGAATAGCGTTTGTAACAGTCCC
>NW_024525011.1:0-1613 GCF_017590135.1 Pyrgilauda ruficollis | reverse complement strand
CCATTTTTACCCCCAAAAATTCCAATTCTTTCCCCATTTTTATCCCCAAAATTCCAATTTTTTCCCCATTTTCCCACCCAAAAATCCCAAATTTTCTCCTGATTTTACCCCCAAAAATTCCAATTTTTTCCCATTTTTCAGCCCAAAAATTCCAATTTTTCCCCCATTTTTACCCCCAAAAATCCCAATTTCCCCCCGATTTTTATCACCCAAAAATTCCAATTTTTCTCCTCTTTTTTTGGCCAAAAATTCAATTTTTTCCCCATTTTTCAGCCCAAAAATCCCAAAAAATTCAATTTTTTTCCCATTTTTCGACCCAAAATTTCCAATTTTCCCCCATTTTTTACACCCAAAAATTCCAATTTTTCTCCTGGTTTTTTGGCCAAAAAATCTGAATTTTTCTCCCATTTTCCCACCCAAAAATCCCAAATTTTGTCCTGATTTTATCCCCAAAAATTCCAAATTTTTCCCATTTTTACCCCCAAAAATTCCAATTTTTTTCCCATTTTTACCCCCAAAAATCCCAATTTTTCTCCTGATTTTACCCCCAAAAATTCAAATTTTTCTCCCATTTTTCAGCCCCAAAATCCCAATTTTTTCCTGATTTTTACACCCAAAAATCCCAATTTTTCTCCTGTTTTTTTGGCCAAAAAATCTGATTTTTTCCCCATTTTCCAGCCCAAAAAATTCCAAATTTTCCCCCATTTTTACCCCCAAAAATTCCAATTTTTTTCCCATTTTTACCCCCAAAAAATCCCATTTTTCACCCCAAAATCCCCAATTTTTTCCCCTTTTCCCAGCCAAAAATCCCAAATTTTTTCCTGATTTTACCCCAAAAAATTCAATTTTTTTCCCATTTTTCACCCCAAAATTTCCAATTTTTTCCCCATTTTTACCTCCAAAAATTCCAATTTTTTTCCCATTTTTACCCCCAAAAATCCCAATTTTCCCCCAAATTTTCCACCCAAAAATTCCCATTTTTCACCCCAAAAATCGACATTTTTAAGTCCAAAAATTCCCAAAATCCTGATTTTTGTTTTTGTCTCTTTCCAGGTGAAATGACCCCAAAACCGCCGGAACCTTCTGGAACCTGAAATGACCCCAAACCCGCCGGAACCTTCTGGAACCTTCTGGAATTTTTTGGAATTTTTTGGAATTTTCCCCTCCCCCACCCTTGTAAATATCCCCAAAAAACCCCCAAAAAATAAAGAAAATTTTACTTTTTTTAACCAAAATTTTGTCGTTTTTAATTTGGGATTTTGGGAAAATTTTGGGCGAAAAAGAATTTGGGATTTTTTGGGAAATTTTGGGGTTTTTTTCAAATAAATTTTAATATTTTTAATGAATTTTTGGGTTTTTTTTAATGAAATTTTGGGTTTTTTAAATCAATTTTTGGGGTTTTTTAATGAAATTTTGGGGTTTTTTAAATGAATTTTTGGGTTTTTTAAAATGAAATTTTTGGGTTTTTTAATGAAATTTTTGGGGTTTTTTAGTGAATTTTGGGTTTTTTTAAATGAAATTTTGGGGTTTTTAAATGAAATTTTTGGGTTTTTTAATCAAATTTTGGGGATTTTTCGGGAAATTTTGGGTTTTTTTCAAATAAATTTTAATAT
>NW_024525010.1:0-1613 GCF_017590135.1 Pyrgilauda ruficollis | reverse complement strand
AGAAATCTGGTTCAGTGATGTATTTCAGGAGTATTTTCTGATGTATAACTTACTTCTTTGAATTTGTGAGCAAGTTTGCTGGTGTCCACATCACTGGGGGAGAACATGTCATCATTTTCAGGGAGATCGAACACTTCAATAGCCATGTCACCTCCTGGAAGGACAGGTCCCATGTCTTCATCTTCTTCATCTGTAGCATATTCCCCTGTCTTAATTTTATAGCATTTAAGAAATTCCAGTTATCCTCTTATTATGCAGAGACTATTCAAAGAGTAACTAAGATACTGTGCAATCACAGCATTCTGCATACAAAAAAGGTTATCTTTGTCTTTAGCTATAACCCCACTACTGATCAATTCTACCAGACAAAATATAACTCCACAGCAGTATTTCAGTACATTAAGAGAGAAAACAGTGTCTTAAGCACTAATAACTCAGTTCTCAAGCATTACTGGCTCTGTATTTTGATGGTTTCATCCTTTTCCAAGTGAGACCTCTTTTCCATTGGAAGAACTCTCCAAATTTATTTCAGATTTAACAAGGAATCTTTTCCAAACAGAAAAAAAAGTAGAATACAACCAACAAGATCTTGATTAGTCGTTAGTAAAGTCATCTGGATGAAGTAATTCTCAAGCGATATTCCATGTTGAATTTGAAAATTCATGGTTTGTTCTTTATAAACAAATTAAGGACAGAAAAGTCACACCCACGCAGAAAGACAACAGTAGGAAAAAGAAACCAAGTGTCAGAGACAAGTTCAGAGTCTGAAGCCAGAGTTTACTCAATTTTCACCCTGAATAAGGAGCTGCTTTGAACTAGTTTGGAACAATAAACGTGTGTGTTTCTTGTGTAGGTAAACCATGAGGTGCAAACAATTTGCTGACAAAACAGAATTTTGCAAAATCGTAAGCCGCAGTCAGTATCTCAAAAACAAACAAAATACAACAAAACAACAATACTGAAAAGAAAAAGCTTGAATTATTGAACCCCAAGCTGTCTGCTCAGTCTTTTGCACACATGTCTGTGCTCATCTCTCCCCATCCCTAAGGTGAATGGTACCACCTTGCTCCTGCAGGCTCCCTCTGGAAGCTGGAGTACAGCATGCATGGATCACCAACAGCCTGCTGGCTTGCGGATGACTATGCAAGCACATTATAAAGCAAACACTTCCCTCAGGACCACATCTGGATTTATAAGGCTTGGGACTAAATAAATACATGGAAAAGGAAGGGCGGGGGGACCGGTGCAGTCTTTTTCATGTTTATACAGTAACACCACCAAGATTTTGACAAAACTATTCTAAATTTTTCTTCACGAACTTTCAGTTCCTGAGATGAAGAAATGTAATACTATTATCAGAAGTATATTCCCCATAGTGCTAAAATTATCTATTAGTGTAATTTTTTGATAAAAGGACCTTTCAAAACAAGAGGTAAGAACTCAGATGTTTGAACAACAGTTCAAACCTCAGCTTCCTACCTTAATTCAGTTTCTCAGCTGTTGTTTAGGCTTATGTGAATCTCTCTAAACTAAAAAGCAGTGCATGCAAGATGTTGACTCTAGGTGCACAGGACACACAGACAGCACATAGACTCATAGAATGGTTTGGGTTA
>NW_024525009.1:0-1612 GCF_017590135.1 Pyrgilauda ruficollis | reverse complement strand
TTTTTTTTAAAAGGAATCAAAAGATATCCAGGCATCTTCAGCTCCAAGAGAATCAGAGTGGAAATTTTGGGAAGCACACTTCTAAATGAAGGGCCTTGATAATTCATTAACTTAATGATGCAAGTAGATTAGTCTGTTGAGGGAGAAGTGGTAACAGAAAGAACCAAAGAGAATTCAGAACCATCATCATTCACAAAACCAAGTCAGCCTACTTTTATACCAACACAGGCAAGATTTTGTTTCAGAACAGAGTCAAATTCCCCTAAATCAACAGAAATAATGCACAATGTTCCAAAAATAAAGGAACAAACAGCTACTTCATGCTGAAGTCCTCAGAATAATGAAAGTACAAAACATTTTACATCTGAATCTCTAGTTACACTAGACATTTTCTTTCATAAAGAATAATGTGTTAGAAAACAGCAGTTAAGAAAAAAGCCGTGCAGAACTTGCTGTAACTGGTTCTGCCACCCAAATATCAATGTCATTAGAAGAACTGCAATTACATTTCTGTGAATAAGAGCCTGAAATACCTGAAAGCACAAAGTAAACAAGAAGAAATATTCAAAGTTTCAGTCAGAATTAATGAGAAAAGTAAGCAGTCCACATCAGAGCTACTGCTTTGCACCACACGCAGTTTATTCTTTTTGCCTCCTTTTAAGGACACTTAATAGACAACATTATCATAATGCTCACATTTTTCCTCAGAGTTTCCTCTTTCCTGACAGAATGATTTAAAATGAATTGTTGCAATCAGGCGCCTGTTCATCTGATTACACCCTTCCCAGCAAGTGTAACCCGAGGAGCCACACTGGGAACGTGCACAGGGAGACCTGAGGAGCCCCAAGTGACACAGATGCCTAAAGAAGGCAATACCCAGCTGAAACAAGCACTGCGCCCCTGCCAAAGTTTAACCTGGGACAGCATCAGCACACACAGCTCCTCAGCTGGTCCTGCAGCTCACCAGGGAGCCACGGGCAGCATTGCGTCCATCTCCTCACTCGCACTCACTTTTCATTTCCAATTAAGACGGGGCAAGACAGGGGGAAAAAAGGAAAATATGGATAAAAGGGGACTAAACAGAGTGAGGAAAAAGGGGGGACCGGCAGGAAAGCGAGAGGTAAGAGATCAGGAGGAGCAAAGAGATTTGCCGTATCAGAGGCATTCTGCATGAGATGCATTCCTAGCAGCTCCACCTTTCCAAGGAAGAACTGGGGGAAGCCGTGCAGCGCCACGAGGAGCCGCAACAGCGGCGCGCACCTGGATCAACACCTCTGACCACCTCGTGCTTTTCTTCTGGACAAAAGTTACAGATGATGACCTCGCAACCTGCCTCATCTTTAACAGTTTTCCTATCGTTTTGTCTTCTCAAAGAGCACCTCGTGCTTAAGATCTATTCCCTGCAAGCTGAACTCTTTTTTCAAGTCCAATCTTGCTTAACGAGTTACTTTTTATGATGGGAAGCTTTTTTATGCGTTGTTTGTTCTGTCAAGCCCAAATAACTGCTGACATTCTAATCATGAGGCCCCTTAGAAAAAAAAGAAAAAGGTCTTTTGCTTAAAAGCAATCTTTTCATTTGCCTATAAAGGAATTTTATATATATATATATATA
>NW_024525008.1:0-1627 GCF_017590135.1 Pyrgilauda ruficollis | reverse complement strand
AGAATTCTGCAAAGCTTCCCAGGATATTGTTGTGACAACTCCTGTGAGATTATTACTTGGATCACCTCTGTGTGAGCAGGGAGCAGAAGGAGCTTGGAAAGCAGAGTTCACCTCACAGAAATGTAGGTGGCAAATGTACATTAGGTGATTTGCATTTTCATGGTAAGTCCGTAAGAGGAACAGTGTGACAAGGTCAGCTGTAAATGTCATCACTAAAGATTCCTGAAGTCAATTATAATTTGCAATTTTTCCAAAACCAAACAGCAAAAATATCTGAGAACTAGTAGAGCTGCACAGAAATGTTTAAGTGGAATCAGGTCCCATTTCTTCAAATTTTAACTTAAATCCACTTGATTGATTAAGCACAGAAGTTAAATCTCCTTTTGAAGCCTGTCCCTCTGCCCTTATTTCTCTCTGATGGCTGTCCTTGATCTGCCTGGGTTACTGATGCTCTGGGTGAATAACCAAACACAGGAGCTCTGTGTGGAGGCATTGGTCTGGCATTAATTATATTAAACACCACATTTAATGATCATCTGTGCAGAAGCTCTGTGAGATGTGGGAGGAACGAGCAAACAAATTTCTGACTGCTAATCAATAAAGTGTAACATCTGAAATCATGATGTGGCAACTTTTAAAGAGTATCTTCAAATCCCTTTTTTCACTGAGATTTTCTTTCAGCTTTTCTTTGTCCAGCTTTCACCATATAGACTGCTCTGGACTGGGCTGTGTGGGACTGGAGTGATTTTACCTAGCTGAGGGAGCTCTGAGTGTTTTTCTCTGTTCATAAATGAAATAAATTATTTCTCTGCTGCTCTGATCTGGTTATGGTACCTGTGGAAGCTGGAAAACACTTTTGAAATACATCTCCCTTGACCACCATGGTCATGATGAAGCATATTTCCAGTCCTCCCCAAATCACATGGTAAGGGATGCTGGTGGTGGTTGCAGCTGCAAGGGCCTCCCTGCCAGCAGAAATTCAGTTTTCAGGACTGTTTATCCTTCCCTGTTGTTTCCCATGTTCTACAGAATGGATTGGGTGTACAGTGTGGAAATGGAAGATGGAATTTCTGTCAGCCTTACCATTACCTCTAGCAACACCTAAAATTGCACTCTGACGTAATTTCAATGCCTAATAGAAAAACACTAGTCATTATCCTTTAGTTTAAACACTACTTGAAAAAATAACCAAATTCATAAAGCGATGCAATAGTGTACATATAAAATAAAATTAAAATTACATGTGTGCACACACTTTGATTTTTTTGTAAACAAAGGTTGTTATCTCTTAGTTCACCCAGTCCCAAAAAACATTTTGTGGAAAAGGAGCAGTTCCAGCCAGCAACAGGATCAAACTTTATCTTACCATGCCTCAGCTGCCAAGGAAACAACACACACTTTGCTCCACAGAGTTTGCACAAGTCATAAGTGCTGTTATAGAAAATCAACACAATAAATACTCCTTTGTTGAACTACTGGAAAATGATGGAGTTACAGTCTATAGAGCTCTCCTTGTCTACATTACAAAGAAATCAGGAGTGCTTTAACATCCAGAGAGAAGCTGGAGTGTGAGGAACCCTCAGCAGCTACCTGGGAGAAGTGGAGGTGGCTGTTGGTGGAACCCTGG
>NW_024525007.1:0-1614 GCF_017590135.1 Pyrgilauda ruficollis | reverse complement strand
TTATGAGGGGGTTTATGGGGGATTTATAGGGGTTTTATGGGGGGTTTTATAGGGGTTTTATGGGGGGTTTATGCGGGTTTATGAGGGGGTTTTATGGGAGTTTTATGAGGGGTTTATGGGGGGTTTCTGAGGGTTTCTGGGGTTTCGTGTGCCGTGTTTATCATTTGTGTTATTTCTAAATGTATTTTGATATATTTATAAATATTTTGTGTGTGTTCCTTGTTGGAATGACTTTCATGTTTGAGATCAAAGGCTGGAGCTGGGATTTTGGGGTGCCTTTTTGGGGATTTTTTGGGAATTTTTTGGGAATTTTTTGTGGCTTTTTTGTTGATTTTGGGGGGATTTTGTTGTTTATTTTTTTATCACTATTATTTCATTAGGGAATGATTTGTATTTGAGATCAGAGGCCGGGGCTGCGATTCTGGGGTGATTTTTTGCTGATTTTTGCTGATTTTTTTGTCATTATTGGTGATTTTTAGTGATTTTTTGATGATTTTTAGTGATTTTTTTAGTGATTTTTTGGTGATTTTTTTATTGATTTTGGGGGATTTTTTTTGTTTATTTTTTTATCATTATTATTTCATTAGGGAATGTTTTTTATTTGGGATCAGAGGCCGGGGCTGCGATTTTGGGGTGGTTTTGTGGTGATTTTTTGTTGATTTTTTGCTGATTTTTGCACAGATTTTTTTTGTGTGTTATTTTTATTAAATTATTTCATTTGTGAATGATTTATATTTGGGATCAGAGGCCGGAGCTGGGATTTTGGGGTGGTTTTTGCTGATTTTTTGGTGATTATTTGGTGATTTTTTTGTGATTTTTTGTGGTTTTTTTGTGATTTTTTGTTGATTTTTTGGTGATTTTTGCAGAGATTTTTTTTGTGTATTATTTTTATTAAATTATTTGATTAGGGAATGATTTTTATTTGGGATCAGAGGCCGGAGCTGGGATTTTGGGGTGGTTTTTGCTGATTTTTTGGTTATTTTTTTGCTGATTTTTGTGTGATTTTTTGTGATTTTTTTGTGATTTTTTTTGTGAATTTTTGTTGATTTTTTTGCTGATTTTGGGGGGATTTTTTTGTTTATTTTTTTATCATTATTATTTCATTAGGGAATGATTTGTATTTTGGGAATAAAGGCCGGGGCTGGGATTTTGGGGTGGTTTTTTGCTGATTTTTTGCTGATTTTTTTGTGATTTTTTTGTGATTTTTTGTGATTTTTTTTTGAATTTTTGTTGATTTTTTGTTGATTTTGGGGGCATTTTTTTTGTTTATTTTTTTAATCATTATTATTTCATTAGGGAATGATTTGTGTTTGGGATCAGAGGCCGGGGCTGCGATTTTGGGGTGGTTTTTGGTGATTTTTTGTGATTCTTTTGTGAATTTTTTGTGATTTTTTGTGATTTTTTTGTGAATTTTTTGTGAATTTTTTGCTGATTTTTTGTGATTCTTTTCTGAATTTTTGGTGATTTTTTGCTGATTTTTGCACAGATTTTTTTTTGTGTGTTATTTTTACTAAATTATTTGATTAGGGAGTGATTTGTATTTGGGATCAGAGACCAGAGCTGCGATTCTGGGGTGGTTTTAGCTGGTTTTTTGGTGATTTTTTGGTGATTTTT
>NW_024525006.1:0-1617 GCF_017590135.1 Pyrgilauda ruficollis | reverse complement strand
AGAGTCTTTGAAAGGCCCAGCCAGTCCCTTCCTCATGGGAGAAGAATATAATACCATAAACACGAGGGCTTTCCTTTTATTTTCCTATTTGTCTATCTGCTTGAATTTGACTCTGAGGGACTTCAAATACAGGGTAATTATTGGGTAAGTATTTCTTACTACTTCATCTGCAGATACTCACTTTATTGGTGCACATAATGTGCTCAGATTCTCTTTATTTATGGACCTAATGTAATACAAGAGCTTATAATGTCACTGAAAGTAATAGTAAATATAAAGTGTACATTTTATGACAGCACTTGACATAAAAATGTTTCAGAGGTCGATTACTTTTAGTTGCACAGGTGCTTCATTCTAAGCAAAAGCTTTATTTTAGCACAATGAGAATCTTTAACTTGGATTTTCATATAAAAACAAGCAAATATTAATGAAATTCGGAAATGTTTGATCCACTGGTGACCCATCCTGTTTTCTTTTGCTGTCTGCAGCTATTAGAACTACATTTTTCCATAGAATCAACTATAAGGTTGTAGTGATTGCTAAAACATTCAGCCAGCAAATGCCTGGTATAAGCTATTTTTAAGAGACATTTTGAATAAACACAACAGCTTGTTCATTTTTCTTTTATTTTTATTTAACTGAGGGCCTTGTCTCTTTCTCACACATGAAGGGTGGAAAAGGAAAGAGGGGCTCATGGGCTCTGACTGATGTATAGGGCTCTTTCCCATAGCTGTGGATGTAATCCATATGGGTGGGACTTTCTTTTTTGTCCTGTGACTTGTTCATGCTCGCAGTTTCTTTCAGTCACAGAGAAGCAGACCTTCTCCCTCTTCATTAATCCTTTTAAAGCATGGCCTGTTATTTTGTTACCTAAGCCCATCTTTTCCAGTAAATGTAGGTGGAACCAGTCTGAGTTTGTACTGTCTTGTGACTTTCTCTGTTTCTGTTGCAAGTTTTAAGTGGTGTAGGGGTTTTATTTTATAAATGGAAGAGTTTTCACTACTCTCAGGAATGGTATCCACTTACAACTGTAAAATTATATGCTTTGAACTTTCTAGCTGTGGGAAAATACGTATTTGTCAAAATTTTCCAAGTAGATGGAATTTTTCTGTCTTGCCAAGCTTTGAAGGAATTACATAGCACTATAACCATTTTCTAAGTATTTAATAGACTTTGGTGAGTTCAGAAATGTTGGGGCTTTTTTCTTATGCTTTAATGTATATATGAGACTGGGAACCTGCCAATACATAACTAATTCCAGAAAATGCAAGTGCCAGGAAGTCTACACAACATGTATAAACATGCCAGACATATGAATTTGACTGTATATTTCTTGTCAGTCTCAGGGAACCCCAGGTCTTAAAACATTGCAGGTGTTGACTATAAATCAGTGTGAATGTGTGTCCCATGTCTGCCTAAAGTTTGGCTCCTACACCCAAACTTCATTGGATAGGATTTATTCTCCATATTTGCCTTGATTTTATTTTCCTGCCATCATAACCAAAATGAGAACCACATCTGGGGAAATTTCACATGTGTACACCATTTATTAAGGCATTTCAATAGGGTCTTGCCAGACTAGTGTGCATGTGTATATATATTATATGTGTATATATA
>NW_024525005.1:0-1615 GCF_017590135.1 Pyrgilauda ruficollis | reverse complement strand
GTCCCTCCAAACCCAAACCATTCTGTGGAGCAATGTTCAGAGCACTATGGATATGGGCAGACAAACAAAGCAGATTGTATATGTGTGTCTCATACCCACCCATTTGAAAAAAAAATTAAAGCCTTGCATGCATTCATGCGGATTGGAATTAGATATCTGTCAAAAGCATAGATCAGAAGAGTGGAACTACACATATTTGCACCAATTATGCATGAAGTGACACATAAACTGAACAGAATCATAAATACCGAGGAAGCTGAAGTGTGATTTTGTCACATTGTAAAGCTCTTGAATTCTACCTAACTCTTTTCCTAATTTCAGGGACAAAAAATTAAGGCCATGTCCAAGTCAACCTTTTGAATTTTCCAGAATTCATAATTCCCTGATTTAGAGTGTTGCCATTCCAGTGCATGTTTGAAAGTGAAAATGGTATTGATAACTCGAGAGTTTGTACCTCAAATTAGCATTCTAATATTACAGATATAGCCACGGGGGAGCAGCTGAAACATTAATTTCAATCTAATTGATTAATTTCTTCTAACATAGGAAATAATATATTGACTCTCCTAACTCATGGTGCAATGTCAGTTTCTCAAGCAGGTGATCAGCTCAAGTAATGCACATGAAATACCAGCTCTGCAACCATAATTCAGCATGAAACCTCATGCCTTAATAATTCTGGTCATTAATATAACATAAATATAAATTAATTATTATTAATCATCATTTTATAGCATCGTCAAGTAGGAGAAAGCTGTACACCTGTGATACAACCTGAAAAAAAACACCCTCAAAATCAGTATCTCTAATTTGAATTATTCATATGCTTCAGTCAGGATTTCACTCAAGTCCTCATTATCCTCATTAATGCACAAAAAGATGAGCACGTGGCATGTAGTGTCTTTTCACCCCAAAAGAACCATCCCAGATAATTTACTGGGTAAATGAAGGAGGAAAAGTGTGGGTATTTCAACCTTGTTATTAACACCTGAGAAGAACAGGTACAGCACAGGCACATCTGGCTAAACAGCAATAAATCCAGACAAAAACTAAAACCCTAAAATGGGATAGGAAAGGTGAGCACCCCACTGGCATTTTTTCTTCCTGATAATTTTCATAGCTATTTTTTTATTATATGTTATTATATTATCTCGTGTATAATTCCCCTGTTTTCTTGATTCCTTGCAACAAAATGTGAATTAATTCTGTAGCCTAACAGGAAAAAAAAAAATCAGCCATAGATTTCTTATGGAGTTCCTGTAATTACACTTATATTTGGGGGAAAAAATAAAGAAAAAAGAAATAACAACAAACCAATCAAGAATAAATGCATTTAGTTATTCCCCTTAAGTAAATGTAATTTTGGAGTAAATTAATCCCTTGCTGAAAAAAGTTCAAAGGCCTCATCTGATCCATATTAGCATAATTCTTCTATATTCTTCTAAAACAGTAGAGATTTTAGAAGAGCAACAGTGAGATACAGTACTCAATATCCTCAACATACTCAAGAAAAAGGTTTATATGTTCAAGACTATACTAGTTTTATATATTCCAGTTTAAAATTTTTAAGAATTTATTATTTGGGAACTAAAAAAAAAAAAAAATAAATAAAAAA
>NW_024525004.1:0-1617 GCF_017590135.1 Pyrgilauda ruficollis | reverse complement strand
AAAAAAATCAAGAGTCTGTAGGGAATTAATACAAAGCTTTTCCTGCTCAGAAAGTGAAAGGCACACAACTAGTGATGCAAGGATCTGCAGAAGGCAAAATGATGGGTTTGTTATGGCTTTTTCTTGTGGCAAGTGAATAGCAGAGAAATGGGTTTTATCTCTAAATGCACCAGAGATCTCTTGATTCTCAGCATCCTATTCACATCAAATGAAACTTTTCAAGGCTGTTTTCCACCTGTGGGTTTTTCTGGTTTTGTGCTACACAGCTAAGATCCCAGGGTTGTAAACTGTGTAATTGTTGAGCAATCACAGTTCCAGCTGAGGCCACTGCGATCTTAATCTTGAATATATGAAGCACTGTATAATAGTCTGAAAATTCAGGTTCTAAACAGCTTGTGTTAGGTACCCAAGTTTAGCTGATACTTCTTACTCAGTTCATGTTCCATAAAAATGGCAAAAACTGTAACCTTAACACCCTGAAAAGTTCATAAAAACGAATGCATTGATGTCTGAAGCATTCACACTGTTCTGATAAGCACTGCAGAAAAGCCTATGAAGAAATGAATAATTCTGTTTTCAAAGCAGAATCTGAATAGCATGCAATAAATAATGCCTGGTGAGAGTGAATAATGAAGGGAAAATAAACTATTGAAAGCTACACATTAGTTGAACATTGTTCATTCTGCACATTGAATGAGGCAAGGGCCTTATGGAAAGCAGCATATGTGACAGTGTCATTTACAGTGCTATCGTGGTGCCTGTGCACCAAGCACATGAATTACTGTTTCACAGGCAACCACACCATTCTGTGTGCTTGATTAGCAGCCTTTATAATGTAAGCATAGCACAGTTTTTGTGTGCAGTAAATAAGTTCCATGGTTTTTAACTCATTTGAAGTCCCCATTTCAAGATCTGAAGACTCTGAAGCCTTTTCAGTTAAATGGTTCTAGGGTTATTCTGTTCTTTTATGTGGGGGAACAATTCATTCTCCCTGCTTTAGCTCTCTGAAATATGTGGACTATTTTGTTTGAAACTCAGAAAGAAAATAAAGAGTAAGCCTAGTGCAGGTATTTCACATGATGAATTTTATTTATATTGTGAGAACAGAATTCCATCATGGAAACTGGTGGGCAGGGTTGTTAACTTCAGAGTTTCCTGTGGTACCACTGTTATTTAGGAACATGGTGGTGGCTCATGCACCTCGCTCATGCACCAGCAGTGACTGGAGATGCCAGACTGCTCAGAGCCACCAGGCTTGTTCATATGTGTGTCCCATGCTGCTGTAACTCACAAAAGGAAAGATGTGTAATTATCCCCCTTCAAGGCTAGGGAAGCACTCTGGTTGGCCTCCAGGTACTGAGGAGTAATTCCCTGGTTTCATAAGTGGGTTTGGCAAAGAAATACTGGACAACACCAATGGGATTTGAAGGAGACTCTACATGTGAGACAAACACCGTGTTTTGAGATCTGGGCGGGGTGGGAGTGAATCATGAGAGGTGTTCAGGTTGCTCACAGTCATTGTGAGGATGGATTTACATTGTTTGCTGGTGCCTAGATAAATATTAGTGCTGAGGACACAGAAAGGCGCCAGAAGATGATGGTTAGTCTAATTTCCCA
>NW_024525003.1:0-5528 GCF_017590135.1 Pyrgilauda ruficollis | reverse complement strand
TTTCTGCACTATCTTTATTTTCTTATAAAATAAGAATAAACAAAATAAATGCTGCACTGCTCTTCTACATACCCTGATGTTTTCAAAACACATGCTTGTAAGGGAAAAAGCTAGCCCATGTCATGTTTGCTAAGACTGGTACCAATTAGTTCAATAAACTGAGAGCACAGACATAGGGATGAATGTTGAGAGTTTATGTTGACAGCAATACAGTGAGGACAAAAAGCTATTTTGTGGCAGGCCTGGAAGTCAAGGAGTGGAAGAAAGTTACAGAGGCACATAGCAGTCCCTTCTCAAACCACAGCCTGGCCCTGTCTTTATTTGTGCTTCTTAACCAACAGGAGGAGGTTCCTAAGGAGGAAGCTATGAGACACCAAGACCTTCTTGGAGGCAAAGTCAGAAAACTAAAAAATTCAATCATTCTGTGCCTTTAATGCTTCACTGAATTTCCTATGCAAAGACCAGTACTTCTGATATTCCCAGGAAGGACTGCAGGGCCAGCAACTCATGATCTACCAGCTCTGTCCTTCCAGCTGGGCCACAAGAACACACCTCGTGTTTATCTCCAGTGCATCTGCTCTGCTCCCAACTCTTTTCCTAGGAAGATTTTTAGCTCTTTGACAAATTCCTACCTGATCTGTTTGCCTTCCCGGACATCATACAAAGAGAAGAAGACGTCTGTGTCCTCTCCAATGGTGTTGTAGGTGAAGCTCTTCAGGCTGAGGAAGAAGTGATGAGGCACTGGCATCCGACAGGCTTCCCCGTGCCGCTGACGGATCGTGTCCACCTGAGCCAAACCAGGGACAACCATTGGCACTTCCTCACAAAGAAAGGACACCTGAACAGACCAACTTGAGCATTTTAACAGAGATCCTGCTTTCCTCTCACCCTCAAGTAAAAGTTTAATCTCAAATATATTCTGCCTCAGAGACAGGGGCTAGATTAAGCTTTCTGCCTCTATTTTTAACGCTTCTAATTTGAATAGATTGATGAAACTGTGATAACCAAGTAGATACAAAACAAATGGTTTATGCATTGGAAATCTGATTTTATCAAGTAAACCAAGTCAATCCAATTTCTCAAATTTTGCTTTGATTCTGGTACTGAAAATGAATTATAAGATGGTACTGGAGCGGGTCCTGATGATTTCCATTTAAAGCAGATGGACTTAAAGCACTGTTAGTAACATTTGTTACATTATTTCTTTTGAGCAGCTGCAATTCACTTCCAGAGGTAATTTCTGCAGCCAGTAGAATGAGGGCAGTGACTGTCCCCCTGTACTGGGCACTGCTGAGGCCACACCTCAAATCCTGGGGTTTGGGCCCCTCACTCCAAGGAAGAACTGAGGTGATGGAGCCTCTCCAGGGAAGGGAATGGAGCTGGGGAAGGGTCTGGAGCACAAGTCAGATGAGGAGCAGCTGAGGGAGCAGAGGGGGCTCAGCCTGAGAAAAGCAGGCTCAGGAGTGACCTTATTGCCCTGTGCAGCTCCCTGAGAGGAGGCTGTAGCCAGGTGGGGTCTGTCTCTTCTCTCAAGGAACAAGTTGTGTCAGGGAGGTTTAGACTGGATATTAGGGAAAAATTCTACACTGAAAGGGTTGTCAAGCACTGGAACAGGCTGCCCAGGGAAGTGCTGGAGTCACCATCCTTGGAGAGATTTAAAAGATGTGTAAATATAGTGCTTAGGGACAGAGTTTAGTGGTAGCCTTGGCAGTTCTGGGGGAACATTTGGACTTAATCCTAAGGGCATTTTCCTCTCAAAAACAATCCATGACTTAGAACCAGGCTTAACAGGCCAGCTTGTCCTGCAAGTACAAAAAAACTTAACAAGGGTTGATAACATGAGCAACCAATCAAGCCCAATAGTAGAAAGGTTTACATTTTGGCTCAACATATCAAGACCTCTTCACAGCAGCGAATGCTGGGGTAGCCAAAGAAAAAAAGAGTATAAGCAAATGTAGGCTTTCAGTTTTTACAACCCTTTACATCCCCTCATGCTGATCTTAATAAACAGGTTGCATGAATATCTTAAGTTCCCTATGCTCACCTCCTCTGAATGCATACACAAGTACAGTCTAACAAAAAAAAATCTTCAATTTCCAAAATTCAGATTTTTACTGGTTTAAAAGGAATTTTGTTCTGGATTTTAAATTAAACCCAAGGAAATCCTCATTCTTTAAAGACCTGTGGAAGCACAGATCTCTGTAAAGATCAAAGCCAGATTCTATGACCAGGACTGGATTATACCAGTACAGAAAGGATGTGTGAAACAGGAGCCACTAAGCCACGTGTTAACAGGTAGACAGAAGAGTCACAGGGGCAGAGTGAGGCTTTTGATCTCACTACACAATTGTATCTTTTAAGAACAACAGTTACAAGCTCAAGAAAAGAGACCTAAATGGAATTTGAAGAAGGACCTTAGTGACTTAAACACTTGGGAATCTTCTGAGGAAGTGTTCTGTGGGTAAGGACTTACCCAGTAATCTCCATTACACCTTTAGCTACACTACCAAGAACTTAAAGACAATAAAAAATTCAAATATGGATGGTATTTACCTGTGATGTGCTCTGCTGGACACTGTGTCTACTTGACAAATGCTGTGGAGACACAAAATAGTAAAATTTAAACCTTTTTGAAAGTAAGAAATATTTACACTGTATTTATGTAGCATTAGCACAGTAATTCTAAAATATGACTTTCACAATTATTAACAACGTTTCATGCCTTTTTTCAGTGTATCATCACTCACAAGACCACTTGCTTTCCTAAAGGCTTTTCTCAGTTAAGCTGTTTCTCTACCTATCTATTTGCATTTACAGGGAGTATTTACTCTAGACTTTAAAGTAAATGGCTGTCACAAGTCAGACAGAATTTCAAAAAGAAATGTTATTACTGTGTTGGAAAATTTCATTATTCTGTATAATCTCTGTCTTCTCCTGCTAAATGGGAAGATACCCCACCACTAATTCTCCTCTCCTGGTATGTTGTCTGTGGAAAGGTGCATTTGTTAAAACACACAGGCATCTAGAAAGAAAGATGGATTTTACACATTGTTAAAACTTTTTGCTCTAATAAAAAATGAAATCCTGAAAATTGGTTAAAGACTCTTCTACAATTTCAGCTGCCCAATACCTGTAAATAAGAATCAGTACAAAGAACTACATGTCTAAAAACTCAGAGGATGATGCTGTATTTAAAGCCTTTTATGCTAGAAGATGATGTTATAATCAGAAAATGGACTGCAAGACTCACTGAAGCCATTTAATCTCCAAAGGGAGATTTAAATACTAATCTAAATTGAAAAGGTTTCAGAGAGCTTTAAAAAAACCCATCATTAATGATTCTGCCATGCCTTTTTCCCTGCACATCATCTTAATATTAGCATTTTAAACCAAAATATTAACATTGACACTGCCACACATTATTAAAAACTCCCTTCATTCTCCCCACTTCCCTCCTTCTATTACAAACCCACATCTCATTCTGACCAAACATTTGCACTCTATATCAGAATTAGCAGCTCTGTTGACAAATATGAAGCTTCAAAGGAGCTGAAATCAAAAGATTGTCCACAAAATGTATCTGGCAATACTCTTAAATCACAATGTTGTCTTTCACAAAGAACACAAATGAGACTTTTTACCACAAAAGCAGAGACACTCTTCGTAATGAGAACAAACCAAGGAGGTGCTGGGGTACTGAGGGAGCTGGCAGAAGTGCTCACAGAGCCCCTTTCAATCCCTCACCAGCAGTGGGCCCAGCTGGCCAAGGATGCCCCTGTGTTTGACACTGCTGATGCCACATCTCAAATCCTGTGTTCAGTTTTGGGCCCCACACTACTGGATCAGCTATTAGGGAAAATTTTGGCACCCAAAGTGTTATCAAGCAGTGGAACAGGCTGCCCAAGGCAGTGGTGGAGTCCCCACCCCTGGAGGGATTTTAAAGACCTGTAGCTGTGCCACCTGGGGACAGGGGTTGGTGGGGCCATGGCAGTGCTGGAGGAGTAGTTGAGCTCAATGATCTTAAAGGTCTCCTCCAACCTAAACAATTCTGTGATTTTAAATGGCATATTTTGACATCTGTTTACATTCACAGTTACAAAAATGTCCTCTTTCACACTCTCAGTAGAAGAATAATGATCTTCAGCTCCATTGTTTGTGTAACTATTGCATCATCTTCTGAATGTTAAAAGCCTTCAAGTTGGCTGAGTTGCCTATTCATCTTTTTGTCACCTGCAACCACTCAGAATCAGCTGGCACAGAAAAGACCAGTTATTTAAGCTATTCAAGGTGTCCTGACTTCTTTTGATTAAATTAATCTGTAAATCCAAGTAAGAAAATGAGACACTCAGGCAACACAAATATGAGAGGTGGTCTGAAGAGATTCATCAGCAAACACTGCTGCTCACAGAGTGTACACTGAGGTAAATCTGTGACAATAAGTAGTAAAAACCTCAGGTTTTAAATTTTTCCACAACCAGAATATTAGATTTGACTAACTCTCTGCTTTCATGCTTCAGGACCACATTATAACAATACAATCACTGACTGAGTTAATTTATGTGCCCTTGCCTCTGGCCAGGCAAAGTGCCCAGAGGGTACATGCCATTTTTGGGTACTTGGATGGGAGGGTGAATGAAAATAACCAACATGGATTTATCAGGGATACATTATGCTGAATCAAGTGATTCCCCTGAGGTAAAATAACCAAATAAGCAGATGAGGGAAGATTAGTGGCTGCTGTGTCTCCCCGGCTCAGCGAGGCCCTCAGCATGGTCTCCCATAGCATTCCTGTACCCAAGCTATAAACTTACACCTTCATGGACAGACCCATTATTTGACTTAAAAAAATCCAACCAACAGTAGGATTTGCAGGCTCCAAAGGTAGTGGCTGATGGTGTGTATTTTTCAGGCATCTGTCCTGAAACCTACGTGGTCTTAAATTCCCAGATGATCCTAAACTGGGGACAGCAGACTGGCAGGGTCCCACTAAAGCAAGTCAAACATAAGTCAAGGGAGCACTCAGGCAGCAGGGACATTTAACAATTTACTGTTTCTGTTACCAGGAATGGAGCCAGTAGACTGAGAATTACATTAATTCATTTTTCCTCAGCACTGAGTAAGCTACAGCTGAAATACTGCATTCAGCAAAGGCCAGTGAAGCAGCACAGGTGTTTGAGGAGGATGCAGGGAATGCAGCACTTTGAGTCTGGAGAAGAGAAGGTTTGTAGGTGTGACACCTTCCTGCAACCATGAAGCTCCCTGCACGAAGAGGCAACCAGGCTTCTCCACAGAGCTGCACAGCACACTGGCCAAAATATTGTGGTCCTCAATTACAACATGGGATACCCCAATGTTCCAACACGGCAAAACGTAACTCCATCAGGGCAGCCATTACAACATCAGAACATTCCATCCTTTCCTTTGAAGAATTTCAACATCCAACTGGACAAAGCACTGAGCAGCCTGGTCTGAATACAGTATTGACCTTGCATTGAGAGCAGAAAGTTTGCCTAGACCTCCCTGAGGCC
>NW_024525002.1:0-1618 GCF_017590135.1 Pyrgilauda ruficollis | reverse complement strand
GAATTCTGGGATTTGGGATGGGAATTCCAGGATTTGGTGTGGGAATTCTGGGATTTGGGGTCGGAATTCTGGGATTTGGGGTCGGCAATGCCGGGAGGAGGCGGCTCCGCGTCTGAGCCAGCTCCAGCACGGGCACCACGGCTGGGGAAAACAATGGGAAAATTGGGAATTCTGGGATTTGGGGCTGGAATTTGGGGATTTGGGGTGGGAATTCGGGGATTTGGGGTCACAATTTGGGGATTTGGGATGGGAATTCTGGAATTTGGGGTCAGGAATGCCGGGAGGAGGCGGCTCTGCGTCTGAGCCAGCTCCCGGACGGGGACCACGCCTGGGAAACATCGGGAATTCTGGGAATTCTGGGATTTGGGATGGGAATTCTGGGATTTGGGATCAGGGATCTGGGATTTGGGGTCAGGAATTCTTGAATTTGGGGTCGGCAATGCTGGGAACAGGCGGCTCCGCATCTGAGCCAGCTCCCGCGGGGGGACCACGCCTGGGAAACATCGGGAATTCTGGGAATTCGGGGGTTTGGGATGGGAATTCTGGGATTTGGGGTCGGAATTTGGGGATTTGGGGTGGGAATTCTGAGATTTGGGATGGGAATTCGGGGATTTGGGATGGGAATTCGGGGATTTGGGATGGGAATTCGGGGATTTGGGGTGGGAATTTGGGGATTTGGGATTTTAGGATTTGGGGTCAGAATTCCAGGATTTGGGGTTGGAATTCTGGGATTTGGGGTGAAAATTTGGCAGTTTGGGATTGAAATTTGGGGATTTGGAGTCAGAAATTCCAGGATTTGGGGTTGGGGATTTGGGATGGGAATTCTGGGATTTGGGATTTGGAAATCCAGGATTTGGAATGTGGGATTTGGAATTCTGGGATTTGGGGTCAGAATTCCAGAATTTGGGATTGGGGAATTTGGGATTTGGGATCGAAATTCTGGGATTTGGGGTGAAAACTTTGGAATTTGGGAAGAAAATTTGGGGAGCTGAGACGGAAATTCTGGGATTTGGGATCAAAATCTTGGGGATTTGGGATCGGAATTTTGGGATTTGGGATCGGAATTTTGGGATTTGGGAATTTGGGATTTGGGGTCAGAATTCCAGGATCAGGGATTTGGGGATTTGGGATTGGAATTCTGGGATTGAGGATCCGAATTCCAGGATTTCGGGTTGGGATTTCTGGGATTTGGGATCAGAAGTTTCAGGATTTGGGATTGACATTTTGGGATTTGGGATCAAAATTTGGGGATCTGGGATTGGAATTTCTGCATTTGGGGACTTGGAATTTTGGGATCGGAATTCCAAGGTTTGGGAACGAAATCTGGGGATTTGGGATTGGAATTCTGGGATTGGAATTCTGGGATTTGGGGACAGAAACTCCAGGATTTGGGATCGGAATTCTGGGATTCGAAATCAAAATTTGGGGATCGGAATTCTGGGATTTGGGGTCAAAATTTGGGGATCAGAATTTTGGGATTTGGGGTCAAAATCTGGGGATTTGGGATCAGAAACTCCGGGATTTGGGAATTGGAACTTTGGGATTTGGGATCAGAAACTCCAGGATTTGGGATTTGGAACTTTGGGATTTCGAACTTTGGGATTTGGGATCAGAATTC
>NW_024525001.1:91309-94655 GCF_017590135.1 Pyrgilauda ruficollis | reverse complement strand
CCCTTCCCAGCTCCATTCCCTGGACACCTTCCATCCCCTCCAGAACTTTCCCACCCTGAAGCCCCAAAACCACAACAAATCCCTCCAGATCCCCCACCCCATTTCACCCCTAGCCCTGACCGGCGTGACCCCAACCCCACAAACGCCTCCCAAATCCCATCCAGGCGAATTCCCAGGCGGATCAGGGCGGGGTGCACACCTGGGCCCCCGCGTCCAGCAGCAGTTTGACACACTGGGTCTGTCCCCTGAGGCTGGCCTCGTGCAGGGGGGTGATGGAGTCGTAGGTGACGGCGTTGACGCAGGCGCCGCTCTCGATCAGCTGCTGCAGCTGCCGGATCTCCCCGCGCCGCGCGGCCTCGTGCACCGGCGTGCGGTCCGCCCAGAAACCTGGGGAAAAGAGGCAGATTTGGGAAATTTGGGGTTTTTTAGGGGAAAAATAACGGTGAGAGTCTGTCACTCCTGTTGCGCAGTGAGCTCGCTTCGTGACGTTAAAGAGCACGCTGTGCTTGGTCCCCGATGGGATGGGAAAATTCATTTTTCCATGAGTTTTTCTTATGGAAATTAACAGTTTGGGAGAAAATATCCATTTGGGAGAAAATATCCATGTGGGAGAAAAGAGCAATTTTGGGAGAAAATACCAATTTTAGAGCAAATATCCATTTGGGAGAAACCCAGTTCTGCCCCTGCAGAAGGATGAAATTCCATAAATCCGTTCTGGTTTGAAATGATGGAGCTGGAAAATCCGTGGCAATAATTCCATTAAAACTGCATTTGATCCATCCTGCCAAGTGAGAATTGCAGGATTTTTCATACATGTTTTTCTCCTGAAAATTCCAATTTTGGGAGAAAATACTAATTTTTAAGAAAATACCAATTTTGGGAAAAAACACCAATTTTGGGAGAAAACACCAATTTTGGAGAAACCCAGCTTTGCCCCTGCAGGAGGATGAAATTCCATACATCCAGTGGAAAACTTCTGGTTTGAAATGATGGAGCTGGAAAGTCCATGGCAATAATTTCATAAAAACTACAATTGCTCCATCCTGCCAAGTGAGAGGTGGAAGACTTTTCATATATGGATTTTTCTCCTGAAAATTCCAATTTGGGAGAAAATATCCATTTGGGAGTCAATACCAGTTTCGTAGAAAATACCAATTTTGCCCCTGCAGGAGGATGAAATTCCATAAATCCAATGGGGAACTTCTGGTTTGAAATGATGGAGCTGGAAAACCCATGGCAATAATTCCATGAAATTGACATTAATTTCATAATAAATACATCAAAACATCATTAAGTTCATTAGTAAAATTGTGGATGTGGGGGAAAATGGCATCCCACAGGGATGGAATTTCTGGCTGGGAGGGTGGGGAGGAGCTGGGATGGAATTCCCAGAGAAGATGTGGTTGTCCCATCCTTGGAATTGTCCCAGGCTGGGCTGGAGAGGGCTTGGAGAAATCTGGGATGGTGGAAGGTGTTGGAACAAGATGGGTTTCCAACCCTTCCAGCCCAAATTGTTCCAAGAAGCTCTGGATTCCTGAAGGAGCATGGAAAAAGAGCTGGGATCAAGAAAAAAACTCAGCCTGACTCAAAAATCCCTCTGGATTCCTGCAGGAGCATGGGCTGGCTGCAAGGAGAAAGAGCTGGGATCAAGGAAAAAGTCAGCCCAAAAAAACTCAGCCCAACTCAAAAAATCCCTCTGGATTCCTGGAGGAGCATGGAAAAAGAGCTGGGATCAAGAGAAAAACTCAGCCTGACTCAAAAATCCCTCTGGATTCCTGCAGGAGCATGGGCTGGCTGCAAGGAGAAAGAGCTGGGATCAAGGAAAAAGTCAGCCCAAAAAAACTCAGCCTAACTCAAAAAATCCCTTCCCAAAAAGTCCATGGAGCTTGGAAAAAGAAGTTCCCAGCTCCAACACTTTTGCTCAGCGCCCAGCACGGGGCAATTCTGGCTCACGTGGCACCGTGAGGTGACAATGTCACCTCCTCTCAGGTGGGTGCTGCTTTGGAGGTGGCATTGAGTAAAAACAGCTCCCTGTTAATGCAGCCTCTCCATAAAAAAAAAATAAAAAGAGTCCCAACATTTTCACAGGGATTTTCCCCCGTGGTTTGGGAGATCCTCATTCCTTTGCCAATATCCCTGGGCAGGATGGTTTTCCTTGCCTGGAGCTCCTCGTGGTTTTTATGGCAGGAGGAGCAAATCCAAATGAGGATGGAGAGCTGCAGAGGGACAGGACACAGGGGATGGCTCCCAGTGCCAGAGGGCAGCCATGGATGGGATCTTGGCCATGAGGAATTCCTGGCTGGGCTGGAATTGCCAGAGCAGCTGGGGCTGCCCCTGCATCCCTGCAGTGCCCAAGGCCAGGCTGGACACTGGGGCTGGAGCAGCCTGGGATGGTGGAATTGTCCCTGCCCCGGGAATCGGGACACGAACCCCGGGGGTGACCCGGGAGCAGCCGCTGGCCCGGCCGGGATTTGGGCACATCCCGATCCCACGGCCCCACAACACCGCACGCGGGGATTCGGGGAGGAGCAGCGGGAATTCAGGGAGGAGCAGGGATGGTTCCCCGGGGATTCAGGGAGGTGTAACAGGATGGTTCCCCGGGAATTCAGGGAGGTGTAACAAGGATGTTCCCCGGGGATTCAGGGAGGAGCAGGGATGTTCCCCGGGAATTCGGGGAGGAGCAGGGATGGTTCCCCGGGAATTAGGGAGGAGCAAGGATCGTTGCCGGTGTCCTGACGCTGTCCTCAGAGCATCCCCTTGTCCCTTTCCTTGCGAGAGGCCACTCGCTCCCTAAACCGTCCTGCAACCCCCAGAACCCCCCCTTTAACCCCCAAACCACCCTTTAACACCCAAAATCACACTCTAAACCCCAAAACCGTCCTGCAGCCCCCAAAACCCATCCTTTAACCCCCAAACCACTCTTTAACACCCAAACCCACACTTTAACCCCCAAAACCATCCTGCAAACCCCAAACCCACCCTGCAAGCCCCAAAGCACCCTGCGAGCCCCAAACCCGCCGCTCCGCGCAGCTCCCGTCTATTCCCGGCGCGGCTCCGCTTCCCAGCTCCTGTCCCAGCCGTTCCCCGAGGTGTCCCCAGCCCGTCCCGTGCCCACGCACTGATGTCGCCCCGCAGGGAGCCGCTGCCGCCGGGGCTCTCCATGGCCCGGCCCCGCCGAGCCGCCGCTGCGGCCTCGTCCCGCTCCGCCGGGGCCTGCCGGGGCTGCCGGGCCCGGCGCGGAGCACGCCGGGAGTTGTAGTGCGGGGACGGGCCGCACCGGGGACACGGGGATGGGCAACGGGGCACTGGGGGGACTGGGATGGGGGACAGGGTACTGGGGGTACTG
>NW_024525001.1:36722-91299 GCF_017590135.1 Pyrgilauda ruficollis | reverse complement strand
GTATTGGGGAGATTGGTATGGGGGGACAGGGGGTGCTGGGGGTACTGGGATTGGGGAACAGGGGTATTGGACATTTTGGGATGGGTGAACAGGGGGACTGGGGGGACTGGGGGGTGTGGGAAGGGGATACTGGGATTGGGAAACGGTACTGGGGGTACTGGGATGGGGGGCAGGGGTTACTGGGGGCACTGGTGTGGGGTGCAGGGGTTACTGGGAGCACTGGGATGGGGTGCAGACTTTACTCTCTCTTCAGGGAGAGTTGCTCCTCCAAGCAGAGATCCTGCAGGATTCCTTCATTTTTACAATTTTTTTTTTAGGAAATTCCATTTTATTTTGGGAAGAAAAAAAAAAAGTAAAATTCTGTCATTTCTATTCCGCAGTGACTTCACTTCTTAACATAAAAATCCACCCTGTCCTTGGTCCCTGCTGGGATGGAAAAAATCCATGTTTTTCTCTTGGAAATTACCAATTTGGGAGAAAATACCAATTTTGCCCCTGCAGGAGGATGAAATTCCATACATCCAGTGGAAAACTTCTGGTTTGAAATGATGGAGCTGGAAAAGCCATGGCAATAATTCCATAAAAACTGCAATTGCTCCATCCTGCCAAGTGAGAATTGGAGGATTTTTCATATATGTTTTTCTCCTGAAAATTCCAATTTGGGAGAAAAGATCCAATTTTGGAGAAAATACCAACTTTGCCCCAGCTAGAAATTCCATAAATCCATTCTGGTTTGAAATGATGGAGCTGGAAAATCCTTGGCAATAATTCCATTAAAACTGCAATTGTTCCATCCTGCCAAGAGAGGATTGGAGGATTTTTCCAGGCTGGCATCTCTCAAAAAAATTAGATTTTTCCAAAGAAATTGTGGTTGCTCCATCGCTGGATGGGGCTTGGAAAAATTTGGGATAGTGGAAATATCCCTACCCATGGAATTGGAGGAGTTTTAGGTCCCTTCCCACCCAAACCATTCCATGATTCCAAGATTTTTGCCAGGATCAAACCTTTTGGAAAGAGCTCGTCCCTGCTGGCTCCAGCTGTACCTGGTAAAGAGCAATAATCAATGTCAATAATTCATATTTAAACTCAATATTTAGAAATCTTCAGGGTAATATTGCAAAATTATCAGCTGAGCAGCACAAGGAATTATTTTTTTTTTAAGAATGAAGGAACGAAATTGAGAATTTTTGTGAAAAACAGAGGGGGGGGATGGCAGAGATTTGAAAAAAATGAGAATTTTCTGCCTTTCTTGTCACCTTTGAGTCATTTCCTGAGGAGTCTCTGTGGTTTTACAGTTGCACCACTAAATTCAAATAAGCTGGGTTCAGTTCAAGCCTTTTTTCAGGGCTGTTTTAACTTTAGGTCTGACTTTAAGAAGCCACCAGAACTATTTGAAATGTTTGGCATCACCACTCGAGCAGCATCATGGCTTCTAAAGGTGCAAGACGCCAAAATTGCTAAAAAAGAAAACCAAAACCAAGAATAAATCAAACCAAAAAGCAAAAATCTTAACTGGGTTGGGAGCACTGCATGAAGACTCCATGAAAAAGCACCGAAAATTCTCTTTCATGAGGTATTTTTGATGATTTTCACGAATTTTTGGACAGAATTAACAAAATTAAAGGGGAAATAAAATAAACTGCTCTTTCATGGGGTATTTTTGGTGGTTTTCACCATTTTTTGGACAGGTGTGACAAAATTAAAGGGAAATAGAATAAGATTGGGCCTTAAAATTAAAAAAAATCACCAAAAATAAAATAAAATAAAATAAAATAAATAAAATAAAATTTGCTGTGAGATCTTAGAGATTAAAGGAGTTTTTCTTGAGTTGAGTGAAGAATGGGGCAAGGGGGTGACACCCACCTTAGCACTGATGTGGAACAAAGCAAAAATTTGGGTTAAAAGGTCCAGATTTTGCATTTTATGCTTCTTTTTCTTTTTTTTGTTTGGTTTGACACCCCTTTAGAGAAAACAGAGCAGAAATGAGGGGAGCAAATTTCTGCCCACTTGAGCTGATGAGCAGAAAACCACAGAATTTGGAGAAAATTGGAGAGATGGCTGCCTTGTTGTCAAAAATGGCTTCAAAAATGGATGGAAGAGACAGAAATGATCCCAAACTTTAGGAAAACAAGGGAAACCAACCCAAATTCTGATGTCACAAATGACGTGGGAGGGTGGTGAGGCCTTGGGATGGAATTCCCAGAGAAGCTGTGGTTGCCTCATCCCTGGAAGAGTCCAAGGTGAGGTTGGAAAAACCTGGGATATTGGAAGGTGCCCATGGAAGAATTCCTGGAATGTGGAATTAGGAGATGTTTAAGGTCCCTTCCCACCCAAACCATTCCATGAGCATAAGGAAATAGGAGAAAAATCAGCATTTCCATGATAATAAATAAGAGAAAAGCAAAGAAATTCAGCTTTTCCATGAATTTCTGGGATTAACCCAGGGCAGGAGAAGGATCCTCTCTGGTGTTTGCAGGTTGTGCTCTCACCCTGGGCTCCTGGCACTGCTCCACACAGTCAATAATTAATAAATTGATTTGCTTTACCCTGATGTCATCAGGAACTGCTGCTCCCACCTCCCACTCGAGCCATTCCATTGCAACTGTTTTCCTTCACCGACGGCATAATTCCATTTTTTTTCTGAATAAAAGAGGGAAATAAAACTCCAAATGACGTTTTAAATTCACATTTAAGTACGCCAGAACCTTATGAGTCAAGGTTTCAAAGAAGCCAAAAGAAAGCCTTGCCAGGAACCAGGTCCCCACCACGGTGACCTCATGGGCTTGGCTTGTCACCACCCTAAAAGTCATGAGGCACCAAAAAGGGACAGAGAAACTCCACTTAAAAATGACCTCCAGAGGCTCCAGTTCCTCTCCTCAGCAAAATGAAGAAAATAATTAATCTTGGAAAAGATTTTTAGGATGATCCAGTCCAAACCACCGGAAGTGCTGCTGATGAAATTCCTTTGAATTCTTTGCTTTTCTCAGCACTGAAAAAGGAGCTGTCACATGAAATTCTACATTTCCTCACTAGAAGTAGCTCCCAACACTAAAATACTTGGATTTCATCGGGACAGTGACTGGATGATCCCACTGGAGGTGGAAGTTTGGATGTTCCAACTGCAGATCTGCTCTTGAGATGCCCCAAAATCACAGAGACCTCCTCATACCTCGTCGGTCAAGGCTGTGGATTTTTCCCCCTTTAAGGGCAACCAGGAACATATTTCTGTCTCAGCAAGAATTCCAGGTTTTTATCTGCCAGAAGGAGCTAGAAAAACCCATGAATCTGGCAAATTTACTGTGATAAATGCTATAAATAGCATCTATTTATTAGTTAAATAAATAATAAATATTTAAAATAGTAGGAATACATATTAAATAAATAAGATTTGATAAAAAAAATAATAATAAATAAACAGTGCTACAAAAACTGGTATAAATGGTGCCCTGCCCCAACAAAAAAATCACTTTTTCTCCCCCCAACTTAATTTTTTTCACTGGGCAGCAGCACTTTGCACTCTGCTGCCACCGTAGCAAATTCTTAGGGTGGGTGAAATATCCATAAGGGCACATTCCTGACTTATTTGGCTAATAAGTGACTCATAAATGAGTTGGCCCATTGTTGTTCCTTATGTTTGAATTTGTTTGCCAATCTTTCCTGCAAAGCTCAGCAGAGCTAAAGCAGAGCCTGGGCACCGAGCATGGAAACAGCTCAGCAAGGATCAGGAATCAGCCTCTCCATAAATTTATTATGGGTTCAGCACCATGGATCTCGTTGCCAAAAGGAAAGCCAAGTGGAATCCCCTCCAAGACTCCTTGCTCAGCCGAACACAACCTTTGTCCCAGCGTTCAGGACGGGGTGTTCCTAAATCCTCTTGTGTAAGAGCTTGGGCAAGTCCAGATCTCCCTGTTCCCTGCTTGAGTCGATTGCAACATTTGTCGTTGGATGTGTTTTTGGTGTTTTTGCCAAGCCTGGTGAAGCCTAAAAATGATCCTCGGCTTCCTCTGTTCCATGTAGGGTTCAATACTGGGGTGAGGCAGCTCAGAACCATCAGAAGGGACTTTCATGAACCCCTTCCTTGGTCCCCTCAGAGCCTTTTACCATCACTTTCTATCTGTTCTGGCCCAGTGTTCTTCCTCAGCCCCTCATTTTGGCTCTTCCCTCAGTCCCCTTCCTCTCATTCCTTGTTTATAATTCCTTGTTTCTTGATTCCATTTTCCCTCACCCCTGACATCATTCCTTAAACCCCTTCCCTCACCTCAGTCCTTCCCCCTCAGTGCCTTCCCTCAACGCCCCCAAAACCCCTTCCCTGATCCCCTCATTTTGGCTCTTCCCTCAGGACCTTCCCATCATTTTCTATCTGTTCTGGCCCAGGGTTTTTCCTCAGTCCCTCATTTTGGATCTTCCCTCAGTCCCCTTCCTCTCGTTCTTTGTTTTCCGCACCCCTCACATCATTCCTTAAACCCCTTCCCTCACCTCAGTCCTTCCCCTTCAGAGCCTTCTCTCAATCCCCCTAAAATTCCTTCCCTGATCCCCTCAGGGCCTTTCACCCATATTTATTTCCTTTATCCATTCTGTCCCCTTCCCTCATCCCCTCTCCCCATTTCTCTGTTACTCACCCTCATCCTCTCAATCTTCTTCCCTCACCTCAGTGCCTTCCCCAGATCTTTGGTTTGGATCATTCCCTCACAACATTCCTTAAACCCCTTCTTTCACCTCAGTCCTTGCCCCTCAGTGTTTTTCCTCAGCCCCTCATTTTGGCTCTTCCCTCAGGGGCTTCCCTCATCATTTTTTAGCTGTTCTGGCCCAGTGGTTTTCCTCAGCCCTTCATTTTGGCTCTTCCCTCAGCCCCTTCCATCAGGGCCTTTGCCCATCATTTTTTAGCTGTTCTGACCCGGGGTTTTTCCTCAGTTTCTCAGTTTGGATCTTCTTTCACCTCAGTCCTTCCCCCTCAGCCCCTTCCCTCAATCCCCCCAAAACCCCTTCCCTGATCCCCTCAGCCCCTTCCCTTTTTGGCTCTTCCCTCAGCCCCTTCCCTCAGGGCCTTTCCCCATCTTTCTTCATCCATTCCATCTCCTTTCCTCACCTCCTCACCCCATTTCTGTGTCACTCACCCTCATTCCCTCAGTCTTTTCTCCTGCTCTGAGCCCATCACTCACTTCAGTGCCTTCCCCAGAGCTTTGGTTTGGATCTGTCCTCATTCCTTCACATCATTCCTTAAACCCTTTCCTTCACCTCAGTCCTTGCCTCTCAGAGCCTTCCCTCAATCCCCCTAAAACCCCTTCCCTGATCCCCTCAGGGCCTTCCCCCCATATTTCATTATCCATTCCATCCCCTTCCCTCATCTCCTCACCCCATTATTGTGTCCCTCACCTCAGTGCTTCCCTTCAACCCCCAGCCCAATCCCTGTTCCCGATGTCCCCTTGTCCCCCATGGATTGGGATACCCCCAAAGTCCCTCACGGGGTGCCTCCAGACCACACACACACACACACACACATGGAAATGGATGTCTAAGCAGAAAAAAAAAAGAAGATAAATAATTCAGTTTTTCTGCACCATGCAGAATCTGCCCAGATCAGCCCAGCAAGGAGAGAGTTTGTCCTTGAGTAGTTGTGGGAAGAGTATGGAGGGGCTGAGGGGATCAGGAAGGGGACTGAGATAAAATACTGAGGGAGAAGGACTGAGGGGAGGGAGGGGGCTCTGGCCATGAGGCAAAGTGTGAGGGGTTAGGGAAAGAAATTTTGGGACTGAGGAAAGGCCCAAAACAAGGAACACAAAGGGAAAATACTGAGGGGGAAAGATTGAGGTGAGAAAAGGAGCTCTGGCCATGATGTGAGGGGACAAGGGAAGGAGTTTGCGGACTGAGGGAAGGTCCAAAACATGGCTCTGGGGAAGGCACTGGGATGAGCGCTCAAAGCAGGAGAATGAGGGAAGGGGCAGTGGGAAGAGCTGAACAAACATTGAATTGGTCAGGAAGGGAATCGGGGGAAACTGATGGAAGACCCAAAAGAGGGAAAACACTGATGGGGAAGGACTGAGGAGGAGAAAAGGGTCTCTCGCCATGATGTGAGGGGATGAGGGAAAGGGCAGCGGGAAGAGCTGAAGTCAGGCATGGAGGGGCTGAGGTGATGGAGGAGGAGGCCAAGGCAAGACTGGGACAATATCCCCACCAAGGGCAAACACCGATGGCCGAGCCAGGAGCTGACAACGAGGGAGCAGAGCCGAAGGACGGAAGAGGAAAAGCCGGCTACGGACAGCCAAAGGCCGGTGACCGCGGGAAGAGGAAAACCCGCGGGCGGCCCCTCGCTGTCTTTCCGGTTCAGTTTTCACTTTCTGTTTTTTTCCCCGCTGCTCCCGCTCCCGCCCCTCGTCCCCTCCTTCCCTCCCTCCCTCCCTCTCTCCCTCCTCCCCCGCCCGCTCCGTCCTTCCACTTCCTGGGGCCGGCGGATGGCGGGGGCCGCCCCGCGCCGCCTCATGCCGCCGGCCCGGTAGCGGCGCCGCGCCGGGGGCCGGGCGGGGCGGCCATGAGGGCGGCCTGAGGGACGGCTCCGGGCGAGCCCCGGCCATGGGCGAGAGGCGGCGCGGAGAGAGCGGCGAGGCGGGCACGGGTAAGCGGGGCCGGGGAGTGAGGGCGGGCGGCTCCATCGCTGCCTTCTCTGCGAGTTGGGCGGTGGTTACCGGCTCCATGCCGCTCTTCCTTTGGAGAGGGAAAGGCGACCGGCTCCATCCCGCTCTTCCCTGGGAGAAGGGAAGGCGAGCGGCTTCATTCGGCTCTTCCCTAGGAGGGGGGGAATTCTTGGCTCCGTGCCGCTCTTCCTTTGGAGAGGGGAAGGCGACCGGCTCCATCGTGCCCTTCCTTAAAGAGAGAGGGTTCCCGGCTCCATCGTGCCCTTCCTTAAGGAGAAGAGAGTTCTTGGCTCCATCCCGCCCTTCCTTAAGGAGAAGAGGATTCTCGGCTCCATCCCGCCCTGCCCTGGGAGAAGTGTATGTGTGGGGGATTACAGGCTCCATCCCGCCCTTCTCCGGCAAGCAAAGGGTTACCGCTCCATCGCACTTTTCCCCGGGGAAAAGACGATTTACCGGCTTCATCCCGCCCTTCGGCGGGGAGCAGAGCGTTTAGCGGCTCCATGCTGCCCTTCCCTGGGTAAAAGAGGGTTCCCGGCTCCATCCCGCCCTTCCCCGGGGGAGCGCAGGAGCGGCCGCGCCGCCTTTGCCCCTCTCCCGTTCCCCTTGCTGCCAGGGGCAGGTCGGGGAGGCCCCGACCCCGAGCTCCTGGAAGCCTCGGACACGTAGGAACCAGATGGTTTTGAAATTTTCTGGCTCACCAGCGACACGTTGGCTTTTCCAAGTGGTGGTTCCCAAGGGCTGAGCAGCTGGGAAAAGTCGCGGTGCTTTTTTGGACACGCGTGCTGGGTGATGTGGGTGCCCTTCAGGACTGGGATTTGGGAATAAAACCAGCGTGGATGGGTGCTGATCCTCTCCTGGAGGGGCTGGAGGACTCTCGATCCCCCTTTGGAGCAGCTGCAGGGCTGAAATTTGGCCTTATAAGGGGAGAAAAATACATTTGTACTCTGTTCTTGCACAATTCTAATCCCAGATTGTCCTCAAACTATCCCACAGAGGTTTGGATTGCAGCAGAGCTTGCCCAGCTCTAGGTCTGCACTCCTAGAGTGAGGATAATCTGGGATAGATGAAACAAGCAGGAGGTTGGATGGCACTAAAAGACTTGCAAATCGTAGTCCTTACTCCATGGAAACCAAGTTTTTTTTCATTAAAAACGTGTGTTCTGTGATGATCCAGAATGATCCAGAATGGTGCAGGAGGTGCTCTGCTTTTTTTGGGCTGCTCAAGTCAGGGCATAAAATTAATGGATTTACCCCAAGTCTTTGATGAAATGGATATTTCTTAGTGCAGCTCCAAGCTCATTTTGGTTTTTATAAAACACGGGGCTTTGCTGTGGTCGAGTCTGGAAATCACTGCTCTGCTCTAGAAGGAATTTTTTTATATAAGTTCTGTTGTAACTGAAGTGTCTGATTTCACAGAAATTGTTTTCCAGCCAAGAAATCATTATCAGAGCATTTCAGAAACTCTTTATCTCCTCTGCTAAGAATTGTGATTAATTACAATTCATTGCCTTGCACCACAGGCTGTTAGGTAGCTCTGAAGTTTGTTTTATGCATAATTTGCTTTATTTCTTTTTAGTGTTCCTCTTAAACCTGCAGTTTTTGGCAACACCAGAGCCAGCTTGAATATTCCCCATTCCCAGATCTTCAGTATTCCTTAAAATCCCACCTTGGGATTTTCTTCCCCAAAGTCACCAATTCCTTGTTCTTGCTTAGAATCCCTTTGAGAGCAGAAAGTGAAATGTTGATTTTTTGAGGGGATAAATTCAGTTTTTTGCCAAATCTGGAATATTTTTTTGATGGTGACACCCTACTGATTCTGAGGGAATCTTTGGATTTGAGTGCTTGGCTTTGGTTGTTTTTATTGGGAATTTTCAGGGTGTGATTTCCCCAGCCAGAGGATCCATAGGGAATTTGGTTGGAGGGATTTGTTTTGATTTTTTCCCTTTTCCCAAAGGGAATTTCTCTGCCTTGTGGAAGTTGTTCCTAACGCTGCTGCTCGCTCAGCTCTGTGGAAAATCACTGAACTGGCTGATTTTGGAAAGAAAATGTTCCTTTTTTAGTTGTCCAAGTGCCAAAATTCCTGTGCTGGTGACTTGGGAAGAGTCAGGTGTCACCTGAGTGAAGCCACAGCCCTGGGTGAGGTGACAAAATTGGAGTTTGGGGATAAAAGCTCCTGATTTTTATCAATTAGTGTGTGAAATGTGTAAAAAACACATTTTGAATTCCGTGAGCAGCTGAAAGGAGCAGGAGGGAGGTTGTAAAATCCAAGAAACTGCTCTTGGAAGGATTTTAGCTGGAGGATTCCTACCCTGAGGAGTTTTTTCATCACAGTGGGGTGGATGTGGCTTTGTCCAGCCAGGAATGGGGACCTGTCCTTTTCCAGAGGGGAAATTACAACTTCTCATCCAGCCTGAACCTCCCAAGGAGTTTTTTTTGGGGTTTTTTTTCCCTTTAATTTTTCCATCTGCTGGTGCAGCAAGAGACACTCCATCATTTCTCCACTAGGCTGGATTTTTCCAGCTTTTCCCTCCTGGATGAAACATTTCCTTTGGAATTCTTTTACTGGAGCCAAACAAAAGAACAGAAGGAACAAAATTCCACGTGGGAATTTGGAAACACTCGGATTTGCTGCAATTTCTGATGACACAAAGAGGGGGGTTTTTTTGTTTGTTTGTTTTTTAAACATGATGCAGGAACATCACTTTCCCTTCCCATGAGGAAACTGCTAAAATTCCCTGCCCATCCAATGGGATTTGGAATTTGCTGTGAGATGAAATCAGAGCTTGAGTGCAGCTCTCTCTGGAGGTTGCAGAGTGCCCTGAAAAGATGCCAGGAATTCCCTGCAGCACCTAAAACCCATCCAAATAAATCCTGTCAGGCCCTAAAGCCATCCTGCAGCCTCCACATCCTCATTCCTTTTCCATGGGGAAATTTTCCCTAAAATCCAATCCAAACCCGTTGGCACAGCTGGAGGCCAAAAACAGGATCAAAAATGGGATCAGGGAATGCTGAGCTGCTCCAGAGCTTGGAATTCTCAGCTGGAATCAGCCCTGGGTGATTGGGAAAAAATTGGAAAAAAATGGAAAAAAAAAATTGGAAATCCAGTCCAGCACCTGGGTTTGCTTAGGAACAACCACCTTGGCTCACTGAGTTAAAAACAGCAAAAAAAATGATCCCACCCCAAGCCAGGATATAATTCCCGAGTTTAGGGCCAAGGAGGATTAATTTAGGAACGTGGAGCTGCATCCTGAAAACTCATGGAAACTCCATTTCCTGAGGAAAAGGTGGAATCTTTGCATTTGTGGGTTGTTTTTTATTCCTCATCTGCAGCATCCTGGGGCAAGATCTCCAGGAAACACAGGGAAACATCAGGCCACTTTGTTCCAGAGGTTTTGTTCTGTTCCCAACCCACCCCGTTCCCAAAATCTGCCTGGAAAAACGTGGAAAATCCCACTTGTCTTGGGGTGAGGTCAGATCCTTTATCCCGTGGCAGCTTCAGCCACCAGCACATGCAGGGTTAAAATAATTCCCTGTGTCCTGGGGTGGGGAAAAACTGGGAAAGTGGAATTCCAGAGTTGGAAAAACCCTCAGAGATCCAATCCAGCCATTCCCAAACCTGCCAAGGCCACCACTGATGTCCCCAAGTGTCACTTCCAGCTTTTAAATCCCTCCAGTGCCCTGGGCAACCTCTTCCCATGCTTTTTAGGGGGGAATTTTTCCCTAATATCCAATTTTTCCTGAAATTTCTGTTGTTCCCAGTCCACTCAGCAAACAGCTCCCAGCAGTGGGATCAGTTGGAGAAAGAAAATCCCTGGATCACAGTTGGAAAAGGAAAAAAATCTCTGGATCAGCCAGGGGGAGACTCTGGTTTTTCTGGGAGATCTCCCACAGGGAAAGAAGGAAATTGGGATGGGAGGAATTAAACTCCAAAATAATTTGGGAAAGATGATCCTAAGGAACCTCTGGAAGAACACAAACTGGTTTTTTTGAGAGAATTGTGGCAGGATAAAAATCCCAAATTTTGGTGTAAATCCACAGTGAGATGTGGTGGTGCCAGACCTGATCCTGCCGGTGATTCCAAATATTCCAGCTCATTCCAGCCTTGGGATTAAGCCAGGAAAATTGCTGGATCATGGAATTTTGAGGATTTGACAGCATCCAAATGCCTGCAGTGAATGCTACTGAAATGTTAAGGTTAAAAAAATGTAAAAAGGAAATTCTGCACTTCCAGAGCCTGGAGTTTTCCTCCTGGGCTGGGAAAACTTCCTTGGAAGTTGCCGAGTGCTGAGGCCATCCAGAGATCCCAGAAAACGAGATGAGCCAAAGGCAAATCCTGCATTTTGGAAGTCCACAGCCTCAGCTGTGCCAGGGGAGGTTTGGATTGGATTTTAGGGAACATTTCTCAGTGGGAAAGGTGGTCAGGGCAGGGATGGATTCCCCATTCCTGGGGGGATTTAAAGCCCTGTGCATGTGGCACCTGGGGACATGGGTGGCCCTGGCAGTGCTGGGAATGGTTGCATTCCATCCCAGAAATCTTTGCTCTGCTCATCCTGCCCAGGAGAGGGAGCAGCAGATCAGCAGAATTCCAAGGAATTCCATCACTGCTTGGAGGATGGTTTGTGCACAGCAGGGAGGGGAAGCACAGCATTCCCGGGATTGGAGCTGATTTTGGGAGCTGCAGGAGCTTGAATTCTGTGCTGCAAGGGTGGGAATTCACCAGGGCCAGCTGGGAATTCCCAAGGATTTCAGGGCAGGGATCATCAATCCCCTCTGGATCTTCCAGCCCTGTGCCATCCCTGCTGTCTGATCCCATTCCTGGAGTGTGCCCCATGGATCCAGTGCTATTCCCAAGTTTCTCCTTCCCAGAGTTTGCCCCATGGATCTGGTGCCATTCCCAAGTTTCTCAGTTTCCCAGAGCGCCAATCCCAAGTTTCTCCCTTCTTTCCTTCTCCACAAGTTTTTCCTTCTTTTCTTCTCCTGACTTTTCCCCATGGATCCAGTGCCATTCCCAAGTTTCACCCCATTGGATCCAGTGCCATTCCCAAGTTTCACCCCATGAATCCAGTGCCATTCCCAAGTTTCTCCTTCCTGGGGTTTTTCACCATGGATTGAATGCCATTCCCAAGTTTCTCTCCATGGATCTGGTGCCATTCCCAAGTTTCCCATTCCCAAGTTTTTCTCCATGGATCCAGTGCCATTCCCAAGTTTCCCGTTCCCAAGTTTTGCCCCATGGATCCAGTGCCATTCCCAAGTTTCTCTCCATGGATCCAGTGCCATTCCCAAGTTTCTCATTCCCAAATTTCCCCTCGTGGATCTGGTGCCATTCCCACATTTCCCATTCCCAAGTTTCTCTCCATGGATCCGGTGCCATTCCCAAGGTTCTCACTTTCACTTTCCCTTCTGCCGTGGCCACTTTCACTTTCACCTTCTGCTCCTGCCCTGGATCTGCCAGGATTTGGGATTTTTTTCCTGGGAATTTTTTTTTCCTTAGGGTTGGGATACATCTTCCCAAAATCCAGGAGGGAATTGAGGGGTGCAGCCACTTGGGCTCAGTTTCCTCTCATTAATTAATTAATAAATTTATTTTTAAATTATTTTTTCCCCTTTCTGGATTTTCATTTTGAAAAATAATATTGGAGTGATCACCTGCAAAATTCCTGGATTTTTTGTTGTATTCCCAAGAGTTTCATACTTTTTTTTTAAACTTTTATCCCTGAAAATATTTGATATTTTCCAAAATAAGTTGTGGTGCTCCAGCAAAAAGAATAAAAAAAAAAAAAGAGGTTGTGTTGCATCCTTTGAGCTGAGCTGGGATTTAAAATTCCATGAAATTTAAAATTTTAAATTTGATTTAAATTTGAAATTTACTGGATGCTTCCTTAAGGATGCAGGAAACACAGGAAGAAAAATGCAAGAAAAATTAGCAAAATGAACTTTTCTCATTAGGCCCAGAGACTGAAAGACTGCTGCTGAAAAAAAAAGCTGGAAAATCCCTTTATTTCCCATTTTTCTGCTCTTAATCTGCTTTTTTTCCCTTAATTCCAAGGATTCCAGAGGCAGCACCTAAAAGCAGGCAGTGTAAAAAGTGAATTTACAAAGGCACAAAATATCCAAAAAAAGGTTTAAAGCAGAAAAATCTTCTTTAAAGACTTTCCTCCAAATTTCCATCCTCACCTGCTGTGTTTTCCTAGGATCACTTTGGGATTCTTGGATCATTTTTAGATCCTTCCACATTTTTCCCTCATCTGGATTTTTTTCCCTTTCCCCTTCTCTTCCCCCATTCCTTAAA
The DNA here is from genome assembly GCF_017590135.1 of Pyrgilauda ruficollis. NCBI lineage: Eukaryota > Metazoa > Chordata > Aves > Passeriformes > Passeridae > Pyrgilauda > Pyrgilauda ruficollis. The sequence continues at coordinate 78,382 of NW_024525001.1, read as the reverse complement.
TTAATCATTTTTATTTTTTTTCCTCCTGGAATAATTTGAGAGGAATAAAAATAGACACAAGGAATGATTTGATCTTCATTTTTTAAATTGAAAAGGCAAAAATTATTGAAACTTGCCCTTAAAAGCAGGGATCAAAGGCTGAGTTTGGGATTTGGAACCTCATGCATAAAGTTAATTTATAAACTATAAATGTATAAATTAGCTTATACTAAATCAATTTGTAATAAATTAAAATTTACTTATAGTTAATTATAAATGATATATTAATAAGTTATGTATATTATATATAAAACACATGACAAGATATATTATTTATTACTATTAATATATATAATGATATAACATTAACTAAATGTAATAATTATATAAATATTTATTAATAATAATTTATTTTTATATTTATACTTTTATACATTTCTAATTTAATATTAATATCTGGATTTATAAATTATTTCCCTTCTGGCAGCTGCTACAGATTTTTTTTTGGGATGAACCAGGAGCTCAAATCCCTCTTTCCAAAAATTGTTTTAACTCCCAGAAATCTGGGATTTGGAGGCACCACCCCATCCCAAATCCACCCACAGATCTGGCAATTCCCACCTGGAATTTTTCCCTCAGGATTCCCCATGGATCCTGAGGAGCAGAGTTCCCTGTTGCAGCAATTTTTACCTGGAATATTTCCTTTTTTTCTTGCACACCCCATCCTGAATCCCCACACTGATCTGGCAATTCCCAGCCGGAATATTCCCTGTTTTCCCAGGAGGCCCTGGATCCTGAGGAGCCAATCTGGCAATTCCCAGCCAGAATATTCCCTGTTTTCCCAGGATTCCCCCTGGATCCTGAGGAGCCAATCTGGCAATTCCCAGCTGGAACATTCCCTGTTTTCCCAGGAGTGTCCCTGGATCCCGAGGAGCAGGGCTGCTCCCTGCTGCAGCATTCCCACCTAGAACATTCCCTGTTTTCCCAGGACTGTCCCTGGATCCCGAGGAGCAGGGCTGCTCCCTGCTGCAGCGGGCCGTGGCGCTGCTGCAGAGCTCCTCCCTGCACTCCAGCTCCCAGCAAGGCTTCCAGTACAGCAGAGCCATCCTGGTGGAAAATGAGCTTTTCCTGAGTGAGGTAAGCCTGCAATCCCAGCAAAAATGGGATTTTTTGGGAGCTGCACACCTCTGGGAATGCTGATTTATTGCCAGCTCTGTTTGATTTCCCTCTTGAAATTCCCAACTTTTTTTTCTCCTTCCTTTCGCTTCCGTCCCCATCAGGAATAAAGAATCCATTCAGCCAATGGTGCTCAGAGTTCCTGGAGCCTTGGGAATTCCAAAATTCCTTTGGAGTTGGAGAATTCCCTTCCATGGGTTGCTTTCTGTTGAGTTGACCTCAAGGCAGATTTTTGGGATGTCTCTGTCTCCACCTTTCTTTTTTCCTTTTACCTTCATTTTTTCCAGCTGGCTGGACTTTAAAAAATCCCTTCATTCCCACTTTTGAAATCCCTTCATTCCCACTTTTGAAATCCCTTCATTCCCACTTTTCTAATCACTTAATTGCCACTTTTGAAGTCCTCACATTCCCACTTTTCAAATCTCCACATTCCCACTTTCAAAATCTCCACATTCCCACTTTCAAAATTCCCACATTCCCACTTTTCAAATCCCTTCATTCCCCCTTTCCAAATCCCACATTCCCACTTTCCAAACTCCTTTATCCCATTCCCACTTTCCAAATCCCACATTCCCATTTTCAAATCTCTTCATCCCATTCCCACTTTTCAAATCCCTTCATTCCCATTTTTCAAATCCCCAGATTCTCATTTTTCCAATCCTTTCATTCCCATTCCCAAATCCCTTCATCCCATTCCCACTGCTGATTTTTCCTGTTGCTATTGTGTTTCATTTTCCTCACCTCAATTTTTTAATTAAACCACATCCAGGTGTTTTTCCAACTGTGCTGGGCCAGATTACTTTTTTCCCCTAATCCTGAAAAAAAAAAGTGGGAAAAATAATTTTTTTCTGGGATCAGCATCACCTGAGACCAAAATGTTGGGATTTTTTTTCCAGCTCCGAGCTTTTGCCCGAGCCAAGGCAGCTGCAGGATACAGCCAGGAGGAGCTGCAGGAGACCTTTGCATTCCTGCTCTTTGACAAGGAGGAGGAGGTAACCTGGAATGGGATTTCCATGGAAATTTGGGATCAAATCCCTGCTTTTTTTCTCATCACACCCAGGAGATCTGGTGGGGCAGTTCCCAGGAGAATTCCTGCTGGGAAAAGCTCTGGGAGCAGCTCCTGGGGGGTTTGGGATGGCTCTGATGGGAGAAAAGGGAATTTTTCTTGCTGCCAGTGGGATTATTTAGGATTATTTGGAATTCTTTGGAAATATTTGGGATTATTTACAGTTATTTGGCATGATTTATTTGGCTCCTCAGGGGTTTTAGGAATAGATCTGGTTGGAGAAAAAGGAATTTTCCTTGGTGCCTCTGGGATTCTTTGTGAATATTTGGGATTTTTGGGATTATTTGGAATTATGTGGAATTCTTATTGGAATTCTTATTGAAATTATTTGGAATTATTTGGGGTTCTTTGGGATTCTTTGGCTCCTGGGGGGTTTTAGGGATGGATCTGATTGGAGAAAAAGGAATTTTCTTTGGTGCCACTGGAATTAAATGGAATTCTTTGGGATTCCTTGGAATTCTTTGGGATTCTTTCGGATTATTTGCAGTTATTTGGAAATATTTGGAATTCTTTGGCTCCTGTAGGGTTTTAGGGATGGATTTGATTGGAGAAAAAGGAATTTTCCTTTGTGCCACTGCAATTTTTTGGAATTATTTGGGATTACTTGGAATTTCTCAATTCCTGGGAATATTAACACCCTTTATCACCCAATAACTGATTTCCTGGGAATATTTCTCATTTCCTGGAAGTAAATCCTGGAAAAAAGGTGGAAAAAGAGGAATTTTCCTGCTCCCTTGCAGGCCCAGCGGGTGTGTCAGAGCGGGCTCCGTGTCAACAGCAGCAACATCTCCACCCTGGGGGACCCTGCCAAAGGTAAAATCCCACCTGGAAAGGAAATTCCCACTCTGGGAGTGAAACTCCATCCAAATTCCTTCAAATTCCCACTCTGGGAATGAAACTCCTTCCAAATTCCTTCAAATTCCCACTCTGGGAATGAAACTCCTTCCAAATTCCTTCAAATTCCCACTCTGGAATGAATTTCCTTCCAAATTCCCACTCTGGGAATGAATTTCCTTCCAAATTCCCACTCTGGGAATGAATTTCCTTCCAAATTACCACTCTGGGAATGAAACTCCTTCAAAATTCCTTCCAAATTCCCATTCTGGGAATGAAATTCCTTCCAAATTCGCATTCTGGGAATAAAACTCCTTCAAAATTCCCACTCTGGAAATAAAATTCCTTCCAAATTCCTTCCAAATTCCCATTTAGGGAATAAACTCCTTCCAAACTCCTTCCAAATTCCCATTCTGGGAATAAAACTCTTTCAAAACTTCTTCAAATTCCCACTCTGGGAATGAAACCCTTTCCAAATTCCCATTTAGGGAATAAACTCCTTCCAAAGCCAAGGCAAAAGCTCAAAATTCCTGGGTTTTACTGCAGAAATCCCTGGAAAATTCCCTTCTTTCTGATCTTTCAGCCAGCTGAGGGTGGGATTTTTCCCAGGGAATGGCAGCATTCCTTCAGCTCTTCATTTTCTGGGAATATGAACTGCTTTTATCACCCCAGAACTGGTTTTCTGGCAATATTTCTTATTTTTCTTGGAATATTTCTCATTTCCTGGGAATATTAACACCCTTTATCACCCAATAACTGATTTTCTGGGAATATTCCAGAATTCCCCCATTTTTCTGGCTCTTTACAGAGATTTTTGGGAATATCTTTCCCTGCTGACAAATAATTCCCTTTTTTTTTGTTGTTTTCCAGGGGTTTATATTTCCAAATATTCTGACTGTCTCCATCCCAGCCCTTGGCACCAGGGAAAATCAGGATTTATTGTCATCTGTAAGCTCATCAAGGTAAACCCCAAATTTTTAATTGCCTATAAATCAAAGTCCAGAATCCAGTTTTTCCTTGGAATTTCAGGAATTTTGGGAATTTTCAAGGGTTTTTCCCCTTCCTGCTCTCTGGAGCCGATTCCAAACCCAAACTCTTCACACTGGAAATTTCTCTTTGAAATTTGAACTTTGAGATTTTGCTGCCCATAATTTTGGTGGGATGGAAAATCAAACTCCAAACTCCAATGTTTCCTTGGATTCTCAGGAATTTTGGGAGATTTAATTTTTTTTTCCCATTCCTCCTGCCTGGAGCTGATCCCAAACCCCACTCCTGACCCTGCCTCTTCCCATCCCAAACCCACCTGAATTTTTGGAACACCACAACCGCACCGCCCTCACCCTGCTCTTCCAACATGGGGAACAAAACACATCCTTGGGACTATTTCCTCAGATTTCCATCCTTGGGATGGATTTTTGGGAAGGATTCCATGGATTTCCATGCTTGGGATGTGTTTTTGCTGCAGGGCAAGGTCAGAGCCATCCCTGAGAGCTCCCCCAGCAGCTCCACCTGCCCCTCGCCCGGCTACGACTGCCACGTGTCCAGCGGGAGCAGCCAGGTACTCTGGGATTGCCCTTTTCCCAGTCCCACATTCCATGGATTTCCCTGTTTCCTGTGGATTTCCCTGGTTTTGCCTTTAATTCCCTGTTTGCCATTCTTTCCCCATTCCCTGATTTCCCTCTTTTCCCAGTCCCCCATTCCATGATTTCCCTGTTTTTCCCAGTCCCACATCCCATGGATTTCCCTTTTTCCCATGGTTTTCTTATTGTTTCCCAGTCCCCCATTCCATGGATTTCCCCATTCCATGATTCCCTGTTTTCCTGTGAACTTCCCTTTTCCCAGTCCCACATCCCATGCTTTCTCTGTATTCCTAGTCCCCATTCCCTGATTTCCCTGTATCCCATGGATTCCCTGTTCCCTATGGATATTTCCCCATTCCCCATGGATTATTCCCAGTATCCCATGGATGTTTTTCCCTCTGTTTCCCCAGTACTACATGTATGAGGTGAGCAGGGTGAATTCCCAGTTCCCCATGGGTTATTCCCTGTTCCCTGTGGATTCTTCCCAGTATCCCCTGGATGATTTCCAGTATCCCGTGGATGATTCCCAGTTCCCCATGGATGATTCCCAGTTCCCCATGGATGATGCCCATTTCCCACAGACGATTCCCATTTCCCATGAATGATTCCCCATTCCCCATGGATTATCTCCAGTATCCCATGGATATTTCCCTGTGTTTCCCGAGTACTACATGTACAAGGTGAGCAGGGTGAATTCCCAGTATCCCATGGACTATTCCCAGTATCCCATGGATGATTCCCAGTTCCTATGGATGATTCCCATTTTCCATGGATGATTTCCAGTCCCCATGGATTATTCCCTGTTTCCCATGGATTATTCCCCGTTTTCCATGTATCCCTAATATCCCATGGATGTTTCCCTGTGTTTCCCCAGTACTACATGTACAAGGTGAGCGGGGTGAATTCCCAGTTCCTGTGGATTATTCCCAGTTCCCATGGATGATTCCCGTTCCCCTTGGGTTATTCCCAGTATCCCATGGATGATTACCAGTATCCCATGGATGGTTCCCTGTTCCCATGGATTATCCCCGTTCGCCATGGATTATCCCCGTTTGCCATGGATTATCCCCATTCCCCATGGGTTAATCCCCATTCCCCATGGATTATCCCCATTCCCCATGGGTTATCCCCGTTCCCCATGGATTATCCCCATTCCCCATGGGTTATTCCCTGTTCCCCATGGATTATCCCCGTTCCCCATGGATTATCCCTATTCCCCATGGGTTATCCCTATTACCCATGATGTTTCCCTGTGTTTCCGCAGTACTACGTGTACGAGTTGAGCGGGGTGATTTCCCAGTTCCCATGGGTTATTCCCAGTATCTCATGGATTATTCCCCATGGATAAGTGTTTCCGCAGTACTACGTGTACGAGTTGAGCGGGGTGATTTCCCAGTTCCCATGGGTTATTCCCAGTATCCCATGGATTATTCCCCATGGATAATCCCCATTCCCCATGGATTATCCCCAGTATCCCATGGATTATCCCCTGTGGATTATTCCCAGTATCCCACGGCTGTTTCCCGTTCTCTCCCCAGTACTACGTGTACGAGTTGAGCGGGGTGAATTCCCCGTTCCCATGGATTATCCCCAGTACCCCATGGCTGTCTCCCGTTCTCTCCGCAGTACTACGTGTACAAGTTGAGCGGGGTGAATTCCCTGTTCCCATGGATTATCCCCAGTATCCCATGGATTATCCCCCATGGATTATCCCCAGTACCCCACGGCTGTCTCCCGTTCTCTCCGCAGTACTATGTGTACGAGTTGAGCAGGGTGAATTCCCATTGCCCATGGATTATCCCCAGTATCCCATGGATTATCCCCCATGGATTATCCCCAGTACCCCACGGCTGTCTCCCGTTCTCTCCACAGTACTACGTGTACGAGTTGAACGGGGTGAATTCCCATTCCCCATGGATTATCCCCAGTACCCCACGGCTGTCTCCCGTTCTCTCCGCAGTACTACGTGTACGAGGTGAGCGGGGCGGGAGCGGCCGAGCGGCCCCGCCAGGTGTGTCCCTACGTGCTGCTGGCCTGCCAGTACCGCGCGCCCCGGGAGATGCCCGCGCCGGCCCCGCACCGCCCGTAAGGAGCCTGCACGGCCCTTCTCTGCCCCCTCCCATCCCTGGAATCCCTTTTATCCTTTTCCCCATCTAAAATTCCTTTTTATTCTTTACCCATCTCTGCAATTCCTTTTGCTTCTTTTCTCATGTCTGAATATTTTCCTTTTCTTCCCTCTTTTCCCACCTCTAAAATTCCTTTTTTCCTTTTTCCATCTCTAAGTATTCTTTTTCTTCCTTTTACAATCTCTAAATATTTCTTTTTATAATTTTCCCATCTCTGGATCAATTTTCCTTTTTTTCCCTCTTTTCCCATCTCTAATACTCCTTTTCCCATCACTAATGTTCTTTTTATCCTTTTCCCATATCTAAGTATGCCCTTTTATTCTTTTTCCATCTCTAAAATTCCTTTTCTTCCCTCTTTTCCCATTTCTGAATACTCCTTTTATTCCTTTTCCCATACCTAAATATTCCTTTTATTCCTTTTTCCATCTCTAAAATTCCCTTTTATGCTTTTCCCATCTCTAATACTCCTTTTATTCCCTCTTTTCCCATCTCTGAATATTTTCCTCTTATTCCCTTTCCCATTTCTAAATATTCCCTTTTATCCTTTCCCTACCCCTAAAATTCCTTTTATTCCTTTCTCCATCTCTGAATATTTTCTTTTTTTATTGATGTCTCTCTCCAGAGTGGAGCAGAACCACCAAGGTAAGAACTGCTGGGGTTTCTGGGTTTTTGGGTTTGGGGATTTTGGGGCTGTGGTTGTGGTTGCTTGGATTTGGGGTGTTTGGGTTTGGGGTTGTGATTTTTCGGGTTGGGGTTTTTTGAGCATGGGGTTTTTGGGGTTGTGGTTTTTTGGGTTTGGGGTTTTTGGGATTGTGGTTGTTTGGGGTTGGGGTTTTTGGGGTTGGCAGTTTTGGATTTGGGTTTGGGGTTTTTTGGGTTTGAGTCTGTGGTTTTTGAGGTTGTGGTTTTTGGGGTTGTGGTTGTGGATTTTAGGTTTGGGGATTTTTGGGGTTGTGGTTTTTGGGTTTGGGGTTCTGGTTTTTCTGATTGTGTTTGGGGTTTTGGGGGTTTTTGGTTTTGGGGTTTTTGGGTTTGAGGTTGCGGGGTTTGGATTTTGGCTTTGGGTTTGTGCTTTTTGGCTTTCCCCACGGACTGTTCTCTCCTCTCCCCTGTCCCGTTCCCTCCGCAGAGCCGCGGTCGCTGTCGGCAGCGCCGTGCCCGTGGCGGGGCCAGCTCTGCATCGGGGGCCGGCGCCTCTGCACCATCGGCCTGAGGAGCCGCAGTGAGCCAGGCTTAGCACAGCATGGGCAGTGTACCCACCCAGCTGTGAGTGTGCCTGGGCTGGGCTTAGCACCCTGAGCCGGGCTTAGCACAGCATGGGCAGTGTACCCACCCAGCTGTGAGTGTGCCTGGGCTGGGCTTAGCACCCTGAGCCGGGCTTAGCACAGTGAGCCAGGCTTAGCACAGCATGGGCAGTGTACCCACCCAGCTGTGAGTGGGGCTGAGCCAGGCTTAGCACGCTGGGCCTGGGGTGTTACACTGAGCTGGGCTTAGCACACTGAGCCAGGCTTATATACTTGAGCCACACTGAGCTGGGCTTAGCACACTGAGCCTGCTTTCTCAGACTGAACCTTGTTCCTTAACCAAATCCTGGTTTCTCAAACTGAACCTGGTTTCTTAAACTAAACTTGGTTTTTTAACTTTAACTGGCTTCTCAAGCTAAACCTGGTTTCTCAAGCTAAACCTGGTTTCTCAAACTAAGCCAGTTTTTGTCTTTTCCTGCCTCAGCCCTTTGCTGCTGGGATGTTGGGACTGTCAGGAATGCGGTGTTGGGTCCCAGCTGGGCGAGGAGATGAAATCCTTTAAAAGAATTCAGTTCTGACACCTGCCACTAAACCAGATTGCTCCAGTCCTGGCTTTAAACACCCCAGGATCTGTGATTTGAGGATTTTCAGGATTTGCACACAGGATCCTGAGCAAGCTGCACCTTTTCCAGATCTTTTTTTTTTGGCTCCACAGAACTCCCAGCTCTCCTTAATCCTGAAATTTCTGTGCTTTATCCCCTCAGGCCTCCCAGCCTGGACATCAAACACGTCATGGGATTGTCTGACTTGAAGAAAAAACTGCCAGAAGCTGCATTTGGGAAAAAAAATTACACTAGGAATGAAGGTGGGTGTGAAATATCCCAATTTCCAGTGCTCCCAGCAATTCCACCTCCACCCTGCTGGGACAGAATCCATGGAAAATCACCACCCCAACCCCAAATCCTTTCTTTTCCCCCCAGTCTGCTTTCAGGGTGTTTACTCCAGTCTCTACGAGGTGGAAATATCCAATAAGGATCAATCCAGAATGGATCAGCTGGTGGAAAAGCTGAAGGAGAAGGATTTGGTGAGTGTTTTCCTGGGAGGAAAGTGGCCTTTAAGTGACATTTTTGGTGTTATTATCCACAATTAATGCAAAATGGAATTAATCACCCTGCTTTAAATGTTATTTTCCTGTTTTGTTGCTCTCGTTTATTCTTTCTGTTTCTCACCTGAAGATTAATGCCACGAGCTGGGAATTACTTCTGGAGCTGAGCATTCCCAGGATTCCTTTGGAATTCCTGCCTCTTACCCCTTCTCCTCTCTGCCTTGAGCACCCAGAGGAAGAGCTGCTCTGCTGAATCCCGAAAATTTCCCTGGGATTGCCCAGAATTCCCAAAATTCTTGTGTTTTCCTGGAGGAGTGGGCACCAATCCAATCCTGAGTGCATGGAATGGGATCAGGGAACTTCCAGGTTTATCCAGTTCCTGGAAGATTCCTGAAAAAAATGGAAGAAAGATCCAAATTTGGAAAAGGAGAGGCAATCCAAGGCAGCAAACACAAGGAAAAGCTGATTTTTATCTCTTTATCCATCTGCTCCTGGAAATCTGGGACACAATTCCAGGACTTTTTTACACTCAGCTAATTTTTTTTTTCCCAAAGATTCACTGATGCTGCCAAAATCCAGCTGAGCTCCAGCCAGGTAGTGGCTGGAATTTGGTGTTTTCCAGGATGCTGGAATTTTGTCTTTTCCCAGGGTGCTGGAATTTTGTGTTTTCCCAGGCTGTTGGAATTTTGTCATTTCCCAGGCTGTTGGAATTTTGTGTTTCCCTGGGATGCTGGAATTCTGTGTTTTCCCAGATTGCTGGAGTTTTCTGTTTTCCAGGATTCTGGAATTTTGTCTTTTCGAGGATGTTGGGAAAACCTTCCCCTTTGGGCTGCAATTCCTGGCAGGGATAGATTACTAATCTTCATTAATTCCAGCCAGCTTGATCAGGACTTTATTTTAAGGAATTTTAGGCCTGAACAAGGAATATTTTGATCCTAGCTGGCACAAGAGGCAGGGAAGGAGCAGAGTTTGATTTTTTTTCTCTGTTTGTTGCAGGCAATCATCAAATATTTACAGGACCAAGGAGTTCTCATCCTGCTCACGTCCTCAGCCTTGGCACGGGAGGATGGTAAGGCTGGGCTGGGCTGGGCTTAGTTCCTGCTGGGTTTTGGAGGCTAAACTGAACCTGGTTTCTCAAATGGAACCTGGTTTCTCAAACTGAACCTGTTTTTTTAAACTAAACCTGGTTTCTCAAACTAAACTTGGTTCCTTAACCAAAACTTGGTTTCTCAAACTGAACGTGGTTTCTTAACCAAATCCTGGTTTCTTATTTAAAACCTGGTTTCTCAATCTAAACCTGGTTTCTCAAACTGAACCTGGTTTTTTAAACTAAACCTGGTTTCTGAACCCAAACCTGGTTTTTCAACAAAAATTAGGTTTCTGAAACTAAACCTGGTTTTTCAGACTATGTGTGGTTTCGAAACCCAAACCTGTTTTCTCAGACTAAGCCTGGTTTCTCACACTAAGCCTGGTTGCTCACACTAAGCCTGGTTTGTGACCCCAGCCTGTTTTCTGCAGGCCTGGAGCCCAAGGAGCCCGTCAGCCTGCTGGCCCTGTTCCTGTTCCGCTCCCCGCGGGCGCTGAGCCCCCGAGGTAGGAGCCCCCTGTGCTGCCCCCGGCTCTGCGCTGGGCTGGAGTCCTGGCTCAAAGGGCCCAGTGCTCTTCAAAGCTGAAATTTCTGCCCAAAATTGGGGTGTTTGGTGGGATCCACGTGGAGCAGGTTTGGGATGTTTGGTAGGATCAACGTGGAGCAGGTTTGGGATGTTTGGTGGGATTCATGTGGAGCAGGTTTGGGATGTTTGGTGGGATCCATCCTGAGCAGGTTGGATGTTTGGGATGTTGGGATCCATCCAAAGCATTTGGACTTCCCCCCAGGGCTGAGCTTTTTGCAGGCTGATTTTTGGAGCTTTTTACTTCAATATTTCCTTTTTTCCCTTTTAATTTTCCTTCTCCTTTCCCTTTTCCTTTCCGTTCTTCTCCTTCCCTCCAACGTTTCCCGACACCAGGGAAATGATTTAGTGAGCTCACTCCTTTGCTAACTGGATTAAAAGCCATTTTGGTTTTCCCTTCCCAGTGGAAAAGCAGGAGCCAAAGGAGAGGCAGGGGGGCAGTGCCAGGAGTGCCATCTCCCTAAAAATCGCCTCCGTTTTGCCGGGACTCCGCTACGCCTTATGGAAAGCAGCCGCTTCCTCCTGCAATGCCACGGGCAGCCCCAGCATCCAGGAGCACCTCCAGGAATATGCAAAACTCCAGGAAAACTCTGAGGGCACCCCTGGGCAGAGCAGTGACATTCCCGTGGCTCCTGTCCCCTCTCCGTGGCAGGATGGGGGTGCTGACCCTTCCCAGAAGCTCTCGGAGCGATCCCTGGCCCAGCTGCGCCGTTACCTCTCCAACCCCAGCAGCTTCACCCTGGGAGTCTCAGCAGCTTTGCAATGTCTCAGTGGGGCTGGCAGGAATCTGGGAGATGATCCTGGGAATTCCTTCTCTTCCTCAGTGCCCCCAGATCCTGCTCTTCCCACCAGAGCAGCGGGAATAATGCGGGATAAGGGAGAGCTTCCCGCTTCTGCTCCGGAGAGATTCCCTAAAAGTGTCACCTCTCCCACCAAGCCCTGGGGCAGGGAGATCAGGAGGAAATCCAGCAGGATCCTTGGGAAGAGCGTGCCACCCCTCAAGGCACAAACACATCCTGAGGAGAACAACAGCAGGAGCAGGGAGGCAGCCAAGAAAAAAACCAACGTGGCTTCCTCTTGTCCCAAAAAATCCGGATCTACTGGAAATTCCAACGAGCCCATGCTGAAATTGGCCAATTTGCAGTTGCCACATGGAAGGAAAAGAGGTGAGTGCTGGAAAAATGGGATTGGTTTCCTCCTCCCATCCAGCTGGGATGCTCAGGGTTCACTGGGAACCATCCAGGAACTTTCCAAGTGCCTGGAGCATCCAAATCTCAGGAATTATCCCAGGGAAGGTACCTGAAATTGGGTGCTTCCAGGTCCCTTCCTTTGCTTCCAGGTCAGATTTTACTTCTCATTATCCTGATTTAATTTGGAATAAATTGATTATATTCCTAATTAAATCAGGATAATGAGAAGTAAAATCACCAAAACCCCTTCCCCCCCATCCCTCCCTTTTCCCAATGAATTTTTAACCCAAAGAATTCCCAAACAAAAATCAACCCCTCCTTTTCCCTGTCCCAGGTGCAGAGGTCCTGGCTGCAGAAATTGTCCACAAACCCCAGTGTGAAAGTGCTGAGAAGGAAAGCTCAGCTCCCAATGGTCCTGGCGTGGAGGCAAAGAGGCCAAAAACTGTGGAAAACCTGGACTCAAAGAAGGTTCCTGTCACTGAGAGTGGCACAAAGCCAGGGAAAAGCAAAATGCAGAAAAACGTGGAAAACAAAACATCAAAACCTCCAGAGAAGCAGCAGGAAGGGAGTGGTGAGAAAAAATTCCCTTGGGAAAAAATTCCTTTAAAAGCTGAGCCATCCAATGGCAGGGATGAAACAAATGGCTTTGGATTGAAACAGGGAAAATGTCAAATATGATGGAGTTCCCAGAGAATCCTCCTGAATCCCTGAAGTGTCCAAGGCCACTGGGATGACCATGGGGTTGGACTGGGATGATCCTTAAATTCCCTTCCAGCATTCCATGATCAGCATTCCCTCACTGCCTTTGGAGCACCCAGAGTGCATCCAGCTTCTCCCATGGGATGGCTCCTGCCAAACCCAAAAAAATCCCAAAAAAAGCCAGTTTGACTGTAAAAAAAACCCAGTTTTGTGTCTCATTTGATAATGGGATGAGCCTTGGGGTTGGAATGGTGTGATCCCTAAATTCCCTTCCAGCATTCCGAATTCCCTTGGGAAAAAATTCCTTTAAAAGCTGAGCCATCCAATGGCAGGGATGAAACAAATGGCTTTGGATTGAAACAGGGAAAATGTCAAATATGATGGAGTTCCCAGAGAATCCTCCTGAATCCCTGAAGTGTCCAAGGCCACTGGGATGACCATGGGGTTGGACTGGGATGATCCTTAAATTCCCTTCCAGCATTCCATGATCAGCATTCCCTCACTGCCTTTGGAGCACCCAGAGTGCATCCAGCTTCTCCCATGGGATGGCTCCTGCCAAACCCCAGAAAATCCCAGAAATCCCAAAAAAAGCCAGTTTGGCTGTAAAAAAAACCCCAGTTTTGTGTCTCACACGCTAATGGGATGAGCCATGGGGTTTGACTGGGATGATCCTTAAATTCCCATTCCAGCATTCCATGATCAGCATTCCCTCACTGCCTTTGGAGCACCCAGAGTGCATCCAGCTTCTCCCATGGGATGGCTCCTGCCAAACCCAAAAAATCCCAAAAAAAGCCAGTTTGGCTGTAAAAAACCCCAGTCCAAAAGTGGATTTTTTCCCTTTTTAAATTGATTTTTCCCTTTCTAAATGGATTTTTTCCCTGTTTCCCCCCAGAGTGGAAGGAGCTGCTCTCGGAGCTCCCCAGCGAAGCCTCATCCCAACCCCCCGGAGCAGAAATCCCAAGGAATGTTCATCCCATGGCAATTCCCAGCGTTGCCTTTGCCCTGCCAGGGGACAACAGTGACTCCCACGCCCTGAACCTGCTGGCTGACCTGGCCCTGGGCTCCTGCATTCCTGCCTTTATTCCCAAGGATTCTGGGATCGTCCCTGTGGAATCTGGGGATTCCTGGGAGCAGCAGAGCCCGTCCGACCCCAAATCCCTGCGCGTGGATTCCGACCACAAATACCACAGGGCAGACAAGCAGGGCAAAAAATGCACCTCCAGCAAAGTGTCCCTGACCCAGCCACTTCCTGAAGAAACAGATTCCAGCCAGCTGGCCTCTCCTCCCAGGGAAAAACCTTCTGGAATTTTCAGCAGGAGCAGCGGGATTCCCATCCCCGCCGTATTCCAGGTGCTCCCTCCCCGCCAAGCTCCGCAAGCCTGCGATGTGAACAAGCACTCCATCATCTCAGCCGAGCACTCCTACGCCTCCCCCATGCCCGACGATCCCAAAGCATCCCCAGATCCCAAAGGGAATCCCAGTGCTGCCCCCAGGAACCCTCCAGGAGCTCCCTTGGTCGGGAAGGTGCTGCCGTTCCGGCACCAGCAGAGCAGCGCCGCCGAGCCCGCCCGGAGCCTGAGCTCTGCCAGGAAAAAGGAGGATTTCTCCAAGAGCCACACGGTGAATCTCTGTGGGAATTCCATGAAGGTCACGTGCCGTTGGGAGGAGGAATATCTCTTCCACCTGGACAGCAGGTACACCAATGATTCCCTGGAGAAAACTGTCATCCGTGCCCTGCATGGGTAAGTCGGCCTGGAGATGGCTGGAGGAGTTTGGGAATGGGGTTTGTGTGCTTTTAGCCCTTTGGTTTCCATAATTGTGGGGTTTGTTCCCTGTGTTGGTGTGGTTTTCTTGGAAAAGAGGGTTTGGGGGTGGTGCTGAGGGGCAAAGTGGATGTGACCCAGCCTCGTGTGCTGGAACCAAAATTCCACCCCATCCTGTGGTGATCCACGGTGTGGGCAGCAGGAAAAGGGGGAATTGGGGAATTCTGGCCTTGATCTTGAAGATCCCTTCCCACCCAACCCATTCCATGATTCTGCAATTCCCCTGGCTCTGCAGTTGGAATTGGTACCTAAAGCCACGAGGCCAAGTCCTCCATCCCTCCTTCGGAGCTCAGATTTCCTCTATTTTTATTTTTTCCTAAAGAAAACTGGAATCTGCTTCAAGCAGTGTGTGCCCCTCTGCATTGGGGCTGAGCCCTGAAGGGAGCCAGGGATAAACTCCAGGGATGAACTCCAAGAATGAAATCGAGGAATGAATTTTAGGGATCCAGTTTGACTGTGAACTCCAGGGGTGAACTCCAAGGATGAATTCTCAGGGATGAACTTCAGGGATGAATTTCAGGGATCAGCTCCAGGGGTGAACTCCAGGGATGAATTCTCAGGGATGAACTTCAGGGATGAATTTCAGGGATCAGCTCCAGGGGTGAATTCTCAGGGATGAATTTCAGGAATGAACTCCAGTGGTGAACTCCAGGGATGAGCTCTCAGGGATGAATTCTCAGGGATGAACTCCACGGATTAATTCCCTGGAGCTGAACGGGCGAGGATGAGGATGGTCCAGCCTCTTTTTTCTTCCCTTCCCAGGCCCTGGGATCCCAATCTTCCCGACGATGTGGAAGAGCTCCAGGGGTGAATTCTCAGGGATGAATTTCAGGAATGAACTCCAGTGGTGAACTCCAGGGATGAGCTCTCAGGGATGAATTCTCAGGGATGAACTTCAGGGATGAATTTCAGGGATCAGCTCCAGGGGTGAATTCTCAGGGATGAATTTCAGGAATGAACTCCAGTGGTGAACTCCAGGGATGAATTCTCAGGGATGAATTCTCAGGGATGAACTCCACGGATGAATTCCGTGGAGCTGAACGGGATGAGGATGGTCCAGACTCTTTTTTCTTCCCTTCCCAGGCCCTGGGATCCCAATCTTCCCGACGATGTGGAAGGGATGAAGCTGATCCTGCACATGTGGGTGGCTCTGTTCTACAGGAAGCCCAGCAAGCTCCTGAGCAGCTCCAGGAAGGTGGTGGAGCACAGCAATCCCAGGAAATTCGTCTCCATCAACAGCTCCGGTGGCTTCCTGGAGCTCAGCGACGACAGCCAGGACTGCTTTGGCTTTGAGACGTGTCCTGCAGACTCCGGCTCGGATCCTGACCAGACTCCCAGCAGCTCCCTGGATCCCAGCACCCCTTCCCAGGGCGCTTCCCAGCCCGAGAAGAGCCCAGCGGATTCCCAGACGGACGCGGACGGAGCTGCTGGAGCTGTGGACAGCACGGTGTCCTCCTCCTCTGGGGAGCTGCCCTGCGGGGAGGAGGAGGAGCCTTCCTCCACCAGCTGTCCCGAGAGCCTTTCCCTGCAGGATCATTCCAGGGAAAAGCTGGATGTGGCAGGCGGGGAGCCGGAAGGCGTTCCCGAGGAGAGCGCGCGCGACGTCTCGAGCGTCACCGCGGTGAGTGCGGCCTTGGGGGGCTCCAAGGAACGTTTTCCTCCTGAAAGAGCAGGATTTTCCTCTTAAAAGAGTAGGATTTCCTCCTAGAAGAGCAGGATTTTGCTCTTAGGGGAGGAGGATTTTCATCTCTTAAGAGCTGGAATTTCTTCCTGGAGGAGCAGGAGTTTCCTCTTAAAAGAGCAGAATTCTTCTTTTAGGGGAGCAGGATTTTACTCTTAGAGGAGCAGGATTTTCCTCTTAAAAGAGCAGGATTTTCCTCCTGAAAGAGCAGGATTTTTCTCCTAAAAGAACAGGATGTTCCTTTTAAAGGAGCAGGATTTTCCTCTTAAAAGAGCAGGAGTTTCCTCTTAGAGAAGCAGAATTTTTCCTATAAGAGCAGGATTTCCTCTTAGGGGAGGAGGATTTTCATCTCTTAAAAGAGCAGGAATTTCCTCCTAGAGGAGCAGGATTTTCCTCTTAGAAGACAAGGATTTTCCTCTAGAGGAGCAGAATTTTCCTCTTAGAGCAGCAGGATTTTCCAGAAGAATGGAGCAGCTATGCTTGTGGGGTATCCAGGGAAGCAGGGATGCTCACCAAAAGGGAGGAATCCCAGTTTAAAGTAATTAAAGTGTCGAGCTCAGCGCCTGTTCCTGATTTAAATTCCGAGTTTGTGTGTCCTCAGCTGAGCCCCCAGCATCCCAGAGCAGAATCCCAAATCCAGCACAGCCATTCCCACGTGGATTTGGAAAGCTGGGATTTGTTGGCTCAGGAGATTTTCCCCCACACAGGTGCCAGTGCAGTGCTTTGCATCATTCCCCTCATCCCTCCAGTGAAATCCATGAAAATTCCATTCTGGATAAAGCTTGAAATTAATTTTTACACTTTCTCCAGTCTGCACGTGGTCAGGAGTGGAGGTTCTTGTGGTAAACATAAAACACAGGGCTCTGCTGAGATGTTTCCCAACTGAATTCTCAAATTAAAGTAATTCCTTTAAAACTTGAACAGAGGAGCAGCTTCCATAGGGCTGGAATGAAGGAAAAAATATTCCAGTGGTTTTTTTTTTTTTTCCTGCATTTTCCTGTGAGGAATGTTTTCTTCTTGTTAACCCGTGGATTGTGTTCCAGGAGGAGGCAGCCAAGGAGGACCTGCTGGATGCCAGGATCACCCCCAGCCCTCCCGAGGAGCTCGGCTGTCCCAGCAAATCCCCGGATGTGCCAGGCACGGAAAACCCCGGGAGCCAAGCCCCAAACTCCAGCACAGCTCCATGGACAGACCCCCCCTGTGCACCTCAGGAAAACGGGGAGCAGCAGCAGGAAAACCAGCAGGGAGCAGGCTCAGGGAGTGGCCCCGGCCCTCCCGAGGATGAGGAGGGAATGGGAGGCTCTGGGCATTCCCTGGACGTTGAGGATGGCGCTGATCCGCAGCCTGCCTGTGATTCCGTGCCCTTGGAAGCAACTCCTGGAAGTGCAGAGCCTGGGGGAGCCACTGAGGAAGGGGAGGAATGCCAGGAGCCCTCGGAGCACTCGGAAAAAGAGGAGAGGGAGGTGGAGGAGGAGAAGAAGGAGAACGAGGAGTTGGAGGATGAAAGCTCCTTCGTGGGCCCCGTGGGTTTGGTGCTGTCCGAGAGCAGCGATGCCGAGATGGAATGCGAGCACGGCGAGAAGAATCCAGGGAATTTGGCATCTCCAGAGCAGTTTGGTGTTCCTGAAGAGGCTCCCCTGCCCAGCCCCACCTCCCTGGCACCCTCCTGCCCCGACAGATCCTCCCCAGCGCCCTCAGATGGGGCCGGGACTGACCCTGGAGGCTTTCCTGAGGAGATGTCACCAAACCAGGAGGAGCTCCCGGATCCCTGGGACGCTCCGGGCACGCCGGAGTCGGAGACAAACGGGATTGGAGTGGCCAGTCCGGCCGAGGTGGGGTCACCCCACAGTGACAGCGGGGAGCTGGCAGTGCCCCCAGAGCCCAGCCCTGTCCGTGGGGCACAGCCCGACAGCGTTACAGACAGCCCGGGACCTGCCAGAGACACACTGGGAAACGGCTCCGGGCACAAAAACCAGGATCAGGCTCCCTCTGGGGAACGCTGGGAGCGTGCTGGGAGCACAGGGTCCCCCTGCAGACAGGGAGTGAGCCTGGCCCTGTCCCCCGACTCCAGCTCCGTCTGCCTGACCTCTCCCGACGGCTCCGTGGATCCGTGGGCTGCTCCGGAGGATCAGCCCGTGGAGAGCGTCCAGTCCCCGTCCCAGAGCGACCTGGGACGGAGCAGCTGCTTCTCCCAGCTGGGTGGGGATGACACCGATCCCGACCCAAATTCCCTGGATGCTGAGGAGTCAAACCAAGGCAGGAATGGGATTTTGGTGGAGGAACAGCAGGGGAGCCCCTCTGCCAATGACACGGAGGAGCTGGATGATCCCATGGGAGCGGGAGATAGCCGGGACTCCCCCTTTGAGTACACAGACAGAGGAGATGACTGCAGAGCTGAGGAGAGCGAGGATGTGTTCCCTGGGACAGAGAATTCCCCTGGGAATGACACCACAAACGTGGAGATGGCGGAGATGCCTCTCCACCATCACCTCCTGGAATCAGAGCCCTCCTCCTCCATCAGGGAGGGCATCTCAGCCATACAGGAGCTCCCCAGGCAGCAGCAGAGCTTCCCAAACCTCCACGGGGACTCAGCTCCTGCTTCTCCTGGCGCCGGAGACTCCAACCCCGGCATTCCCGCCGTGCCGGGCCGGCGGGAGTCGGTGCTGTGCCGCCTCTGGAAGCCGTGCCGGGAAGGAGGAGCCACGCAGGTGAGTGTGGCTGCCTGGAGCCTGGATGGCTCCTTCCATCCCAGCTGTTCCCAAGAGCTGCTGGAGTCCCCAGCTCCCTGCTCCCCCATGGATGCGCCAGCGGAGCCGGGATCTGTTCCTCCTTCTCCGTGTGATCCGTGGGACGATCCTGCAGAGCTGGGCTCGCCGCTCCCTGAGACGCTCCCCGGGATGCTCCCTGACACTCCAGACAGTGCCTGGTGGGCCGGGAGCCATGGCAGCCCCGGGAGGAGCCCCAGGAGCTGTGGCAGCCCCGGGAGGAGCCCCAGGAGCTGTGGCAGCCCCAGGAGGAGCCCCAGGAGCTGTGGCAGCCCCAGGATCCGTGGCAGCCCTGGGAGCAGCCCCAGGAGCCATGGCAGCCCTTCCTGCCATGGCAGCCCCAGGAGCTGTGGCAGCCCCAGGAGTGGTGGTAGTCCCAGAAGCCATGGTAGCCCCAGGAGCCATGGCAGCCTGAGGAGCCATGGTATCCCCATGAGCAGTGGTAGCCCCAGGAGCTGTAGCAGCCTCAGGAGTGGTGGCAGCCCCAGGAGCCATGGCAGCCCCAGGAGCCATGGTATCCCCAGGAGCTGTGGTAGCCCCAGGAGCTGTGGTAGCCCCAGAAGCCAAGGCAGCCCCATGAATGGTGGTAGCCCCAGGAGCTGTGGCAGCCTCAGGAGCCATGGTAGCCCCATGAATGGTGGCAGCCCCAGGAGCTGTGGCAGCCCCATGAATGGTGGTAGCCCCAGGAGCTGTGGTAGCCCCAGGAGCCATGGCAGCCCCAGGAGCTGTGGTAGCCGTGGTAGCCCCTGGAGCCAGGCAGGGGATGCCGGAGGGAGCCCCAGGGAGGAGCCCTTCCTGCCAGAGGACCTGGAAGGAGGCAGCATTCCCAGTCCTGCACCTTTCCCAGCCTGGGAGTGTCCCCTGTGCGAGCCCTGGGATGTGTGTGAGCACAACCCCGAGGGATCCCAGGCGTTCCCCGATCCCGACAGTGCCGGCACCGAGGTGGGACAGGGAGAAATTCCAGCTTCTCCCATCCCATGGGACGAGCCCAGGGAACTCTCTGGAGAGCATCTGGAGTTCAGTGATGCTGAGGATATTTCGGATCTGCTCCCAAGGGAAGAGCAGCTCCCAAGCCAAGACACACGTGAGGGCTTGGCCTTTGAAGAGCCACTGGAGAATTCCTTTGGTGACTCAGACCAGGAATATTTTGAGGGGAATTCTCGCTCCCCTCTTCCAAGCAGGAGTTCCTGCATCATGAGATCCACGGATGCTGCAGGAGCAAGGACTACCTGGGACAGCTCCTCCAGGAGCTCCGTGCACACAGAGGAGCGTGGGGAGGCCTGGGACTGGGACACCCCCAGGGATTACGGGAGCTTTGTGGTCACCAGGCAGTGCCAGGAGAGGATGGAACATTTCCAGCTTCCCAGGAGGCGCAGCCGCCGTGCCCGGGAGTCTCACCTGGCCCGCTCCCTGATGGGAACCTGGAGGGGCTTTGAGGAAATCACCCAGAACACTTTGGACATGGAGTGTCTCCGCTTCCATTATAAGCTAAAAGAAATCCTAAGGAATGGCAAACCCCCATTTTCTACCTCCAAAAGCATCTTCCCAACGAACTTTCCTCCCCGCCACGCCCCCATCCCGCTGTCCCCGCGCAGCAGGAGCCCCTTGCAGGTGACAATTCCCCCCTCGGGCGCGTGGCCGGACGGGCTCCACTCCCACAGGGACGCTTGGGCCAGCAGGAGAGGCCGATGCCGGGCCAGGAGCCGGCACGCCGGGGCTGCCTTGCGCCTGGGCAGGCTGCGGTACGAGCACGCCCCGCCGGAGCCGCGCGGGGACGTGGCCGGCATCCTGGACGAGTTCTCCGAGTTCCAGAGGGTGCTGCAGGCCAGGGCCGAGCCCGGCAGCGCGGCCCCGGCGCGGGGGGAGGCCCAGCCCCGCAGGACGGCGGCGTTCCGGGGCTTGGTGACGGAGCTGTGCGGGGCCCTGCGCTGCCACCTGCGCCGCGTGGCCGCCGGAGTGCAGCCCGGAATGTTCTACCTGCTGGAGACTGGGAAGGAGCCCTTCTTCGACAGGGTGAAGGTGGGAGCTGTTTGTGGATGGAGGTGGATTGGGGTGGATGGGGATGGATTGGGATGGATAGGAATGGATTGGGATGGATGGGAATGGATTGGGATGGATCAGGATGAATGGGAATGGATGGAGATGGATTGGAATGGATAGGGATGGATTGGGATGGATGGGAATGGATTGGGATGGATCAGGGTGGATGGGGATGGATCAGGGTGGATGGGGATGGGTTGGAATGGATAGGAATGGATTGGGATGGATCAGGATGAATGGGGATGGATCAGGGTGGATTGGGATGGCTTGGGATGGATCAGGATGAACAGGAAGGGATCAGGATGAATGGGGATGGATGGGAACGGGTTGGGATGGGCAGCTCCAGAGGACAGCTGAGGATGGCAGGGTCAGGGAAGCTTGGGAAACCTGACAGGGATGGTTTGGGAGCCAGGGGCCACCTCAGCTCCCAGTGCCAGGAATTGGCATCACAGGCACAGGAGCCTTGGGATTGGGTCACTGGAGAATCATGGAATGGTTTGGGTGGGAAGGACCTCAAGCATCATCCATTTCCAACCCCATGGCAGGGACACCTCCCACTGTCCCAGGGTGTTCTGCCTGGCCTTGGACATTGCAGGGATGCAGGGGCAGCCCCAGCTGCTCTGGCAATTCCAGCCCAGCCAGGAATTCCATCCCAATATCCCATCTAAACTACTCTGATTTAGTTTGAAGTCCAGCCAACCCTCAGCACTGCCAAGGCCACCATTAACCCATGTCCCCAAGTGCCACACCTGTGTGCCTTTTACATCCCTGCAGGGCTGGGGACTCCCCATTCCTCTGGGCAGCTCATTCCCCTTCCTCTGCCCGTGTTCCCAGGGAAACATTCCCCACCCAAGGCTGCCCCCTTTGTGTTGCAGGCGCTGCTGAAGGCAGAGGGGTTTGTGAGGATGGAGCCCCTGAAGTTCTGCAGAGCCCAGCCCCGGGACAGCGAGCGGCTGCTGGTCATCGTCAGGAACGAGGACATCGCCTCCCACATCCACACCGTGAGCCCGAATCCCCCTTCTCCTCCTCTCAGCCCTGCTCCTTAATGCCAGGATCCATTAAAAAAGTGGGAGCAGCCCAGCTCAAAGCAGTGAGGTCGGGCTTCCCTTGTCCAGCCTCACCCTGGCTCACCAATTCCAGGGAACGTTTCCTCCCTGCATGCAGGGTTGGGATGTGGGGACAGGAATGTTGGGGTGCTGCAGGGCTGGGCTGGGCTGGTTCCCTGGATGTGTGGGCTGTTCCCCAAGCCCTGTTCCTGGGGCAGGTGCCGTGCCTGCTGGAGCTGAAGCGCTGTCCCAGCGTGGTGTTCGCCGGCGTGGACGATCCCGAGGAGGTGACAGGTGACACATTCCAGGAGCTCTTCCAGGCTGGAGGATTCGTGGTGTCTGAGGAGGAGCTGCTGGAAAGGGTGACCCTGGGTGAGTCTCACTGACACATTCCCAGACCTTCCCCTTGGTTCTGTTTCCAGGGGGAGTTCTTGCCCTCCCTCTGACATTTGGATCCCATTGGGATGGAGTGCCCAGCTCAGGGGTTCCCAGAACCTCGCAGGACAGGGCAGGGTTGGCCCAGGATGTTTGGCCTGGAGACTCATGGGATGGTTTAGGTTGGAAGAGACCTTAAGGATTACCCAGTTCCATGGCAGGGACACCTGCCACCATCCCAGGCTGCTCCAGCCCCAGTGTCCAGCCTGGCCTTGGGCACTGCAGGGATGCAGGGGCAGCCCCAGCTGCTCTGGCAATTCCAGCCCAGCCCCTCCCAGCCAGGAATTCCTTCCCAGTATCCAGTGGAAAAAGCAGAACTTGCTGCTGCCTTCAGCTCCTTAGTGGGAAGTGGCAGAGAGAACAGAGCCACCTCTTCTGGGAGATGCTCAGTGAGGTGACAGGGACAAGCTGCACGTGTCCTTTCAGATACCAGGGAAAAAATCACACCAGGACATGATCCCAGTTCTCCATCCTGTGCAGTTTGAGTCTCCTTCCTTGCAGAGACTCAAAGCTCCCCTGGACAAAGCCCTGAGCCCGCTCAGGTGGCCCCACTTGGAGCAGGGCTGGGCCCAGAGACCCCCAGGTCCCCCCTCCCACCCACCCTGAGCTCTGGTGTCCCCTCAGGCCAGCTGAAGGAGGTGGTGAAGGTGCTGGAGAAGCTGAACAGGAGCGGGAGGTGGAAGTGGCTCCTGCACCACAGGGAGAGCAAGAAGCTCAGAGAAGACCTCAGGTAACGGCTCTGCCTGGCAAATTGGGGATTTTTGGGATGGAGCAGCAGGGCTTGGGACCTGGGGAGCATCAGATGGCCTGGAATGTTGTCCTGGATGTGTTCCTGGATGAGGCAGAGCTCTGGCAGCTCTCCTTGCTCCTTGCTGGGCTTCCATAAGGCTCTTCCCTGGCTCCTTGGCAGAGATGCCCTCAGGGAGTGTTGCAGGCTCCTGGAGAGGCACAGATTTCCCTTGAGGAGATGCACATTCCCAAAATTCCCAAAGCAAACTTCCCTCCCTTCCCACCAGCTCATCCCAGCTCCTGACACACCCCCAGGAGCTCAGGGCACCTTCCTGGGGCTCTGCCCCCTCTGGTCCCTTTCCTGCCCCTTCACATCTGGGATTTGGGGAGGGGTGGGGCCCTGAGCTGGGGGTGCAGAGAAGGAATTGCCACTCCAGTTCCCACCAGGAATGGCTGAAGATGGAGCTGCTCTGGCATGGGTTCATCCATGGATGTGTGAAGTGAGAAAACTCCTGGGTTGGGATAAAGGCCGTTTAGCAGGGAAAGGAAAAGCTGGGAAAACAAGGAATTCATCCCCGTTTCCATCACAGGCCATCCCCAGGAAAGCCAAGCTCCATCATCACCACCTCTCCCAACATCTCCTCTTCCTTCTCCTCCTCCCAGCTTTATATCCTGAGCCTGATTCCAGGCTCTGGAACATCCCCTGGGACAGTGGCACTCACCTGTCCTGGCCTTGTGTCCCCCAGGCCCTGTGGGGTGTGAGGAGCAGCCTTGGCAAGAAGCTCAGAGAAGACCTCAGGTAACGGCTCTGCCTGGCAAATTGGGGATTTTTGGGATGGAGCAGCAGGGCTTGGGACCTGGGGAGCATCAGATGGCCTGGAATGTTGTCCTGGATGTGTTCCTGGATGAGGCAGAGCTCTGGCAGCTCTCCTTGCTCCTTGCTGGGCTTCCATAAGGCTCTTCCCTGGCTCCTTGGCAGAGATGCCCTCAGGGAGTGTTGCAGGCTCCTGGAGAGGCACAGATTTCCCTTGAGGAGATGCACATTCCCAGAACTCCCAAAGCAAACTTCCCTCCCTTCCCACCAGCTCATCCCAGCTCCTGACACACCCCCAGGAGCTCAGGGCACCTTCCTGGGGCTCTGCCCCCTCTGGTCCCTTTCCTGCCCCTTCACATCTGGGATTTGGGGAGGGGTGGGGCCCTGAGCTGGGGGTGCAGAGAAGGAATTGCCACTCCAGTTCCCACCAGGAATGGCTGAAGATGGAGCTGCTCTGGCATGGGTTCATCATGGATAAGTGAGAAAACTCCTGGGTTGGGATAAAGGCAGTTTAGCAGGGAAAGGAAAAGCTGGGAAAACAAGGAATTCATCCCCGTTTCCATCACAGGCCATCCCCAGGAAAGCCAGGCTCCATCATCACCGCCTCTCCCAACATCTCCTCTTCCTTCTCCTCCTCCCAGCTTTATATCCTGAGCCTGATTCCAGGCTCTGGAACATCCCCTGGGACAGTGGCACTCACCTGTCCTGGCCTTGTGTCCCCCAGGCCCTGTGGGGTGTGAGGAGCAGCCTTGGCTTTCCAAACCCTGCTCCAGCAACAACAAAACCTCCCTGACCTCCCCACAGCTCCCAGCACAAACCCCAGACGCAGCCCCTGAGATGAAAATGAACCAACCCCAGGCAAAACCAGCACGGGCAGCCCTGGAGCAAGGCGGGATTTGCCACTTTGGATCCAAAAATCACCCGTGGGGCTGGAAAACCCACCTGGAAAAGCAGATCCCACCCTCCCTGCTCATTCCCTGGGGAGGGATGGAGAGGGAAGCCCCTGAGCCGTGCCCCTCTCTCAGCAGGGACGATGCCAGTGCCCAGAAGAAGCAGCTGCTGCTGAGGTGGTGCCAGGGGGCAGAGCTGCTGGAGCTGCTGCCCTTCCACGGCTGCGACTCCGCGGCCGAGCCCCGGCGCGCCCAGTGCCTGCTGGAGCTGCAGGTGCAGCACGTCCGCGCCAGGTTCGCCGTGTACCTCACAGGTAAAGGGATCCCAAAGCCTGCAGGTCTGAAACTGCCCTGGGAAGGGATGGGGGAGGGATAGAAAATCCCCGTTTTCCTGCGGGAATGGCTTCTTTGAGGTGCGGGTCAGGTGTGAGGGGTGAAGAGGAATTTTGGATTTTTGGAGGTTGATGAATTCCAGCGGTGTTTGGAGCCTGGGGGTGGATGAGGCTGTTGGTAAAGCACCAGAGCAACCACGGTGGGGTTTAGGGATATTTCCCACATGTTTAGGAACAACCTCCTTTGTTGGAATTAACAGAGCTGCTGCTCCTCCCCTTGCAGAAAATCCCAGCAGCAGCTGCAGGGAGATCCTGGAAAGCAAAGGGATTCTTGTGGCTGACATCAGCACCTTCCTCGGGACGGTGCAGAAAGTGGCTGCTCCCTTCAGAAGAAGCTACTGGTAAGAGGGGAAAGCTTGGGGTTGATCCCAAACCGCTGGGAACAGCTCAGGGCTGTCTGTGGGGTGGCCAGCAGGGAGCTGGGGTCCCACAGCAGAGCAGGGACCATCCCAGAGTGCTGGATATGGGATCTGCCAGTCAGCACTCTGATCCTGCAGCTGGATCCAGGAGAGCCACGCCTGGCACTGCTGGGAAACGGGGAAAACTCCAGGCCTGGCCCTGGGGAGGCTCTGCAGGAGGCTGGCACTGCCCACAGGGGGCTGGGCACTGACCTGGGCCACGTCTCTGTGTTGCAGGTGACAAAGTGAAGCCACCAGGACACGGCTCCTCCCCAGGCCTGTGGGGGACATCCCCACCATCCCAATGGATTCCCACCAACCATCCCAGTCAATACCATCAATCCCAGTGGATCCCAGTGATCCCACTGGATCCCCACCACACATCCCAGTCAATCCCAGTGGATCCCAGTGATCCCACTGGATCCCCACCATCCATCCCAATCAATCCTATTACCCATCCCAGTGGATCCCAGCCACTGCTGGGGGTGGGGGAAAGTCAGTTTTAGCTCTGTACAGAAATCTTATTTAAAGGTGGGAAATGCAAATCCTCAGGGGATTCATTCCCTGCCATCCAGTCTCACATAGGAAAGGTTTTTTTTAACGGTACAGGTAAATTTTTGGAGTGGTTCCAAGTCTTTTCGTGCAGCTGCCGTTGGGGCAGGCAAATTAATTTCCCAAAGTCTACTTGAAGATTAGGAAGGAGAACAAATCCCTTTTCCACATGGCTGTTGCTGTTCAGGCCCACACTACATTTCAGCTCACCCCCGTTGCCTCCTGGTACCAGTTCCCTGCTGGGACTTGAGGAATCCCAGCATGTGGAATCAGGAACAAAATAAGCTTTTATTTATGGGGGAAGCGGCGCGGCCGAGCCCGCTCCCGACCCGGCTCCGCGGGGCTGGGGAGTTCTTTTAGTTCGTTTTTAAATCCAAGACTGCGAGGCCGTTCTGTACAGGATGACTTTGTACAAAAAGAGTTTGATTAATAAAACCTCCAAAATAACCAAGTTTCACACGGCTCTGCTTTCTGGAGAGGGGATCCCGCTCAGCATCCAGCCCTTTCCAACAGGGAAAGGGAGGGCAGGGGATTTTCCAGCTGGGACAGAGGTTGGGAAGCAGCAAGGAGCGAGCCAAGACCATGATGATGGATCCCGTTGTGCTTCCCTGCAGGAAGGATGGAAAATCAGAGGAATGAGCAGGTTACAGCAGGTAGGGATAGGATGGAATAACCAGAGGAATGAGGAGGTTACAGCAGGTAGGGATAGGATGGAATAACCAGAGGAATGAGCAGGTTACAGCAGGAAGGGATAATGGGATCATTGGAGGATTTCTTTTCCACCTGGCTCGTGGGCATGGCGCAGACGGAGCCTCCCCAGCCCCACTCCTGCAGCTGAGGGTGGGAAGGGTTCCTGGAGTGGCACCTCGGGAGGAGGAAGTGCCAGAAGGCCCGGCTGGGAGGAAGGAAGGAGAGGGGAAGCCCCAGGCGGGCTCAGCTCAGCTTGGGGACTGCCATGGGATCAAACCCTGGTTCCTGTGTGGGAAGCCCGTGCCACTGAGGCACCCTGGAGAGCTGCTCCGAGGCTTTCCCTCGGTTCTCCTGGCACCTGGCACGGCTGTGCCAGCCAGGGATGGATGGGGAAGGATCTCTCCGGATTGAACAGCTCGTGTTGAGGATGGAGAACAGCCCGAACAGGAATTATTTGTTCTGCTGCTGTTTCCAGCTGTGGCCCTGGGCTGGCTGCAGGGAACGGGGACTGTGCCAGAGCACAGCCTGAGCCACACGTGCCCTGCCAAGCACAGCCAGAGCAGCACAGCCTGGAAAGAACCACGGAAACAGGAAATGTTTTCCTGCAGGAAACGCTTTCCTGCAGGAAACGCTCCCGTCTCACCCCTGGCAGGCAGAGATGCTGCAGGATCTCAGCCTGGAGCTGCTGCTCCCAGAACTGAAGTGAATCAGACCAGAGGCCAGGAGTGGTTTCCAGAATTTGGCTTTACTTCGCAGTACAGAAATCATTTGGAGCCTTCAGGAGACACGAGAAGCACAGGCTCTGTCATGCCGATACCGCAGCGCCGTTTGGTCCATCCGAAAAGCCACCAGGGGACAGAAAATACTTCCACATCTTGCCTGCTCTGTAATTTGTTCTCTCAATTTTATTAAGATTAAAACACAAAGGAGCCTGAGGCACAGCTGTGTCCCAACCGATGTAAACGGGTTTAGAAGCTTAAGTGGAGGTTAAGTTCTGTGCCCAGAACGAAGCCAACATTTGCTGCTACAATAGGTGTGGGCTTTGTCCATGATACAACTTTGCCACAGAGTTAAGATTGATGGGAGAGACTTTTAGGGATGCTGTCCACAATAATGGAGTGCTCAGTTTCTATTTTCCTTGATATCAGGTTTGAGTGACATGAGCGTCACATCTACGAGCTCACCAGAAGCACAGGATTGTGAAGGATGTTTTACAAATGATTAAAAAGACAAGGTAAGACACAGCTGTCAATGAGTTATTTCAAATCTGCACCCACGTCTACGTCTGCAAAAATAATAATAATCATAGTAAGTTCAGTCTGCCTTTCGCTTACGAGGTTAGTCAGGAATATCAGTCAGGAATTTGCCAGATTCTGGACAGCAGCCCTACTAGAATGAAATAATTAACACATGATATCCAAAAAGGGAACGTTACCAGTGCAGTACTCTTCAATCTCTCAGAGATGGGATTACAAAAGCAGGCCTTACAATATTGAATTTCGTACAGTGTTCATTAAGTTCCTTATATATTCATATTAGCCGATTTAAACTTCTCCTAATTAGAGACTCTCATTACTGCTGCTCCTCCTCCCCGTAGATGTCGTTCTTCTTGCGTTTCATCTCCTCAAAGTCGAACTCTGATCCCATCATCCTCTTATAAATATCTTTGATGTCGTCGCACGTCGTCTCGAAGTGGGTGGTGGCGTCGTAGGTGCGCGAGATGAAGATCTGGAAGCAGAAGCAGCGTTGGAGCCCCGAGCTGGAGCCTGTCCCCTCCCAGCCCGGCTCAGCCCTCACTCACCTGGCTCTCGGTTCCCGGGTCGGTCGGTGCAAACAGGTCACTGATGCTCACAAACCTGGAGAAGGGAGAAAGAGCCTTGCTTTGCTTTGGAAAAGGGATGGTGTCAGAGCAGGAGCGGTTCGATGCAAGGGCAGCGCCCAAGGTGCTGAGCGAACTCAGCTTGAACAGCTCTTGGCAGCCAAATGGCTCCAGATGTCCCAGCAGAGAGGGACAGGGGCTGGCCGGGGACTCACTTCTGCTCAATGGGCTCCAGGAGGTCCAAGGCTGGCTTGATCTCCTTCTCCGGGTCCGCGGTCTCCACGGTGGTGCTGGCGATGGCGATGTACTTGCCCTGCGCTGCCACGTTGTGAGCGGAGGAGATCATGCACACGTAGATATCTGGGGACACAGGGCACAGCTGCAGCCCAAAACCTCCTCCAGCCCCATCCCAAAACCTCCTTCAGCCCCATCCCAAACCTCCTCCAGCCCCATCCCAAAACCTCCTCCAGCCCCATCCCAAAAACTTCCTCAGCCCCATCCCAAAAACCTCCTCAGCCCCATCCCAAAAACCTCCTCAGCCTCATCCCAAACCTCCTCAGCCTCATCCCAAAACCTTCTCCAACCTTATCCCAAAACCTCCTCCAGCCTCATCCCAAAACCTCCTCAGCCTCATCCCAAAACACTGCCCATATCTCTTCCTGCTGCTCTGACACTTGGCATCCCCTGGATCGTTTAGAGAACATGCAGTGAGTCCCATCCTTGCCCTAGATGCTCTCATCTCCTGGTTGAGCAGCCTGGACATCATGGGAGATCCCCAAAATTCATGATGGCTCCCAAAATCTGGTGGGATTCCCAGTGCTCTGTTCCAGACCGAGGCAGCTCCTCCCCCAGCCCTCACCCACCTCTCCCAGTCTGGGGCACTTCCTGCCGCAGGTTCCTCACGAGGTTTTCCTCCCAGGCTCCTCCCAGCTCCCCTAACTGCTGGGAACTGCAGCTCAGCCCTGCTGGGCCCTGACAGCCCCGGAGCAGGGCACGAGGTGTCCCTGTCCCTGTGTGATCCCCAGCTGCCCCGCAGACAGGCTGGGAACAGCGCCCTGCCTCACCCCGGTGCTGAGCTGCCCTGCACACACCTGATTTCCGGTTGACCTGGTTCTGTGGAATGATGATCTGGCACGAGTTGGCGTCGTTTGTGTTCTTGATGGGGTGGCTCAGGATGCAGATGACCCGGATCACCTGGCCCACCTTCGTCACGCGGTCCGACACGTAGCTGGGGTCGCAGATGAGCTGTTTGCAGCGAGCCACCTGAGCACCAACGTGGAAACATCACCCAGGTCACATCAGAAATGGTTTTTCCAGTAATAATTTACTATTTGATCAATCTGAAGCCGCCAGGCTGCACAGACTTTGGTCTCTAGCATGGATTGTCACCTCTGTTCCCGGCCAGGACACGTCATTCCCACCCCAAGGGACACGTTATCCCACCAGCAAGTGCTCGACTGTCCCATCAGTGCCCACTCCAATCAGGAGCACACTCAGAGCTCCCAAGCTGGCAGCATTCCCAGTTCTATCCAGCCAGGTGGTGGAGAAGCTGCAGGAAGGCCACGTGTCAGCTGTCAGAGCAGCTGAGAGTGCCAAGGGCAGAGCTGGTTCTGAGCTGGACACATGGAGCAGCTCCCTTCCTCAATTACTCACTGCCAGCCCATGGAGACCTCATCCCAGTTCCTGGAGCAGGGATGCTGAGGACTCTCCATCAGGACATTGTGCCTTCAGCAGGCTGGAGGACAACAGCCCCAGCCCAGCACGTTTGACCCTTGGGGTTAAAAAAGGGTTTTCTGTGTTTGTTGTGATCAAACCCAAAAGGTGTGAGTTCTGAGGGGCAGATGTGGGGAGGGGAGCAGGGAAGGGTCCGTACCTCCCCCTCAGACTTGACCCCGACCACTTTGCCGTTCTCTATGACGATCTCCTCGATGGGCTTGTTGAGCATGTAGGTGCCTCCATAGATTGCACTGAGCCTGCAACAGGAAAATCCCCTGCTGGAACAGCCCTTCCAGCCCCCAGGTCTGCTCCTCTTGGATAAACCCCTCCTCAGACTTAAACCTCCTCAAAACCCTCTGCTTAAACACAAGGGATAAATACTCTGCCAACAGCATCTCTGAGCAAACCCAGAGGTGAACAAGTCCACAAAGAAAGAATCTCACGTGGAGGAACCACCTCTTAATTAAGTCAAAGAACCATTAAGGGCCACAGTATTTTGTGCAGCATCACATTCTGGAAGCTCAAGCAGCGATCCACACCCCACTGGAGGAAACCCGGAGTAAAAGCCAAGTGCTCACCTTGCAAATCCCTGGGGCAGCTCTCCAAGGCCATAGAGGGGGTACAGGTAGGGGCTCTTCCCGTATCGAGCCAGTGACTCGCTGTACAGCTTAATCCTGTTGATTGTTTCTTGGCAGGGTTGATCTAGATAGCTGGGAAGGACAGTTACACCATTTGGGATGTTTCCCAAACCAGCACTTCCAGCAGAATACACCCAGAGAGCAAAACACTGACTTCCCATGATGTTTCCTTCCCCACCCTCCAGCTGCTGCTGGCAGTGCTTCCCTGAGAGTTCCCTTTAAGGAGCACTCGGTGGCACAAGGAACCCTCCAAGTTTAAAATAACCAATCCCATCCTAACCCCAAATCCTGGGATTTGGGGGAGCAACTCCCCACCCCCACTCACTCATCAGTCCTGTAGAGAGCGAGGGCATGGCCTGTGAAGTCAATGACATCTTGGCCCAGGTCAAACTTCTTGTACACATCCCTCATGGTGGTTTTCTTGGGATCCACGCCCTCGAAGGTCCGCGGGTCGTTCTCGTCAAAGTTGGCCACGTACACCAGGAACTTCCTGAACCGGCGCTTCTCGAACAAACCCATTAAACCTGAAACCAGGGGTGGGAGAATTCAGAGCCAGGGTCTGTGAGAATTCAGAGCCAGGGTCTGTGAGAATTCAGCAGAACCAGGGTCTGTGAGAATTCAGCAGAACCAGGGTCTGTGAGAATTCAAGCCAGGGATTTGTGAGAATTCAGAACCAGGGTCTGTGAGAATTCAGAACCAGGGGTTTATGAGAATTCAGAACCAGAGGTTTATGAGAATTCAGAACCAGGCTTTGTGAGAATTCAGCACCAGGGATTTGTGAGCATTCAGAACGTTGGTCTGTGAGAATTCAGCAGAACCAGGGGTTTGGCAGAACTCAGATCCTCAGTGACTTTTGTGGCTTTTCCATTATCAGCAGTGGGTGAGAACCCCTGAGTGTTCAAACAAGGAATGGTTTGGGTTGGAAGGGACCTTAAAGGTCCTTAGTTCCACCCCTATGGCAGGGACCCCTCTCACTGTCCCAGGTTGCTCAAAGCCCTGTCCAGCCTGGCCTTGGGCACTGCCAGGGATCCAGGGGCAGCCCCAGCTGCTCTGGCAATTCCATTCCAGCTCATCCCCATCCTCCCAGCCAAGAATTCCTTCCCAAGAGCCTGTCTAACCCTGCTCTCCTTCAGCCTAAGGCCATTCCCCTTTGTCCTGTCCCTCAAACCCCAAACACGAGGCTGGACAAGGCACCATTTCTGCACTTGAATTCTCCACAAATTGCAGAGGCAAGAATGAAAACGTGAGGGCAGAGGCAGCACCTCCACTCCTGCCAGGATGAGTGTCTTGGAGACCACACAGGAGACATGGCCAAACAGAAGGAATTCCTGATTCCTTCAGCAAACAGGGCTGAAGGAATGAGGAAGGCTCAGACCTACACACTGGGGGCCTTAACTGAAGGAGTCACTTTATCAGAAGATTTTTCAGAGGTGCTGCTGAACATATGCCACGTCTGGAGCTCATGGAATGCCCTCTAGATCCTAATGGATTTCACCACACTGTTATTAGCTTTATTTGAGGAGTGAAATCTAAGTAGGCAACAATTAAGGTTTGAGGTGCCACACGTCGCAATTAGTCATTCCAATTTGCCTGCAGTGTTTTTCATACACACAATCCCAACAAGGACATGACATCAAATATTTATGGCAGAGCTGGGAGCACGAGCCCCAGATGGAACCTCCTGAGGAAGGAAAACACTGCCAGGTTCTCAGCAGAATCCCACTGAACAGGCAGCTTGGAAGCTCCAAGAAAACAGGGCTCAGCAAACCCAAGGCTCACACTGCAAGGGGTGTTTGAAGTCAAAGAGGTGCAGGAGAACCCCAAGGATGTTCCTTAACACACAAGGAGCATCAAGACTATCCCAAGGGATGGGTTTGCCTCTGTTTAGGGGATTCAGAGGGAACAGAAAAGGTGCAGCTACTCACTGGAGGCCAAAGCTTCTGCCTCAGTGGAAGGAACTTTGTAGATCTTTCCTCCCTTGTAGACAAAGCTGCCCTCGATCACCTTGAAGTCCAAGTAACGAGTGACTTCTGTGTAGAGCAGCATCTTTACCAACTGACCTGCAAGGGGTTTGGCACAAACACTGACACAGCAGCTCCCGAGGCAACAAACCCTTCCCCATGCTCCATTCCCACAGCAGGCTGGAGATAAGCTGGGACTAAAGCATCCAAGCCTTGGCTGGGATCAATCAGTTCTTCCACTGCAGCAGCCCTGAGCCAGGCACTGCCCAATCCATCCATCCCCTCCATCCATCCATGATCCATCCATCCCTCCATCCATTCATCCCTCCATCCACCCCCTGGTGCTCCAGGATGAGATTCCAGTAGCCAGGGGCTGGTTTTAGGCAAAGGGAGCTGGCACTGCACTGGGAACCAGTTCACTGATAGGGGTTTGCTCTAGACCAGTCCAGTACTGGAGCACACAGATTCAAGGATGAGGATTACAAGGAATGACAGTGCCTGTCCTGTTCCAGCACCCAGCAGCAGCCCAAGGAATATCTGGGAGCTCAGGGTCACTCACCATTAGCCATAAGGAATTTCGGAATGAGGTCCACGTTCCAGTCTCTTCCCCGCCCCATAGATTCTGGTGGAGTTCCCGGGAGATTAAACCTTTTGTAGAGCTTTGGAGAGAGAATACAGAACTTATTATAGCCCAGGAAATCTGTCTGGGTGTCATTTCTCCCACACATGGACACACTTTCCACCCCCACAGCTCCAGGCTGAACACAAGCTCTTCAGAGCCAGCTTCTGGCTGCAGTTTTAGCTCCAATTTGAGTTTGGAACACACAAACACATCCAGTGAATTGTTACAGTAAGAAGCAGGCAGTGTAATTCTGCTCATCCAGGCTTTGGGAATTTATGAACCTGATGAACGGTTTAACATGACATTTCTTAGTCCAATTTACAATTTAGCTGAAGAGTTTTAACACCCAGCTGTAACAGCTCTGCAATGCTCCATGCTTGGATTTGCTCAGATTCCAATTGGGAATTACAGGAAACAAGCACAACCCGCCAACTCCAAACACCCCACACTGGCATCTTCCCCACTGTTACCTGCTGAGGAAGTGCCATAAATTTTCCCTACTCAAAGGAAACCCTTAGAGTTGTTCATTTGAAGCCAGCCCAAGGCTAAGTGGGAATAAATCCCCTTTGTGTGCCCGGGAAGGACACAAGGATGGGTGTCTCTCCACACTTACATCTTCCAGGGGTGTAATGGAAGCACTTTCCCCTCCATAGTAAGAGTTCCGATCCATGTGAAGGACTTTCTTTCCATTCACTGACATAATCCCAGAGAGGATGCATTCCTGCAGGAAGAAAAGGATGCAAGGGACAGGTCAGCTGCACTGGAGCCTCCTCCTTCCCATTTTTCCTCAGAGCATGTTCAGACAGCTCCATTGCAGCTGCACAGCAAACAAGCACAGCAGTTGCTTCATCCCAGAATTCAGGAACCTCTTGGAGGCAGATTAACATCTTAATAAATTTATTGTCTGCTCTGGGCAATTCAAGCAAGGGGTTAGAGACTCTGTATAGGTTGAATCCCTGCACAACCACCACCTATCAGGACTTCCCAGAGGAATTTTTTGGGAATTCCATGCATTTGAGCCAAAGGAAAATCTGTCCTTTAAGGCACCAGCTATCAGTTTAAGGATGTGCACAGAGTGTCAGCAGGAGAATGAAATCTTACCTGGACTTCAATCAGTCTCCTCAGAACTTCAATTATTAATATTTGCCACACTGGGACACTCAGGATAATGAACAGCTTCTCTCAGAGAGCAGCATAAAGAATAAATGAAGGCATTTGTGTGCTTTATCAGCTCAGCTTTGCTTTCCTTGCTCTGTGCCCACCGAGGAGCAGCAGATCAGCTGCTGTGTGTGACTGCAGCTCCACACAGAGCACACACAGGCTGCAGAACCAGCTCAGGCCTTGCACAACTAAATCCCCATTAAAACGCGACTTTGCACCGGCGCTGGCATTCCCCAGCCAAAGAGCTTAACAAAAACTTCAATGTTTGTGTGCTTAGGACAGCTTATCTTGGAGGTTTTACTGATCTTGCTCTGCCTCAGCTCCGCCCAGCAGCAGAATTCTGGCTGTAACTGAGCTCCCATTCATCACCACGGTCTCTCTGGTAGGTCCTGGCCACATCCCATGTGATGGGTGAGACTTCTTGGAGGGGGTTTGGAGCAACCTGGTCCAGTAAAAGGTGTCCCAACCGTGGCAGGATGGTTTTTAAGGTCCTCTCCACCCAAACCAGTTTGAAACCCTCATCCAGCTGCTGAGAGATGCCACCACTGCACATCTGACAGGATTCCTGCAGGCAGGCTGGCCCTCCTGCAGGGATCTGTGTCTCCAGGAGATCTTTCCTGTTTACTGCACAAGCACCTCAGGCAGGACTCTCCTCCTGGGCCACTTCCCCCTCCCGTGGAGCACAGGAGGTTCATTCCAACTCCAGACTGACCAGTGCAGGTGTCAGGCAGGAAAACCACAAACACCAGGGGTTTCCCACTGTGGATTGCTTGTGTAAATCCTGACTCCAGTCAATCCTCGCTGTAAAGGAAGCTGTAAAATCAACTTCCCAGCCACAGCAGCTCTCAGGGGTTGTTTTGTTCTAAGGTCAGACATCTGCAGGTGCAGGAATGGTTGGCAGTGATCGCTGGCTGAGGATTTGCTGTGTTGGTGCTTCCAGGTGGCAATGGAAAAATCTTCCCTGTTGGGACAGCAGGGCACTGCTGGCCAGTCTGTCACCCACCAGGATGTCACCAAAATCCAGCCAAGGACCCGAGGACCAAAGCTGGAGCTGCCTCACGCACAGCAAGGACGCTCTGAATTCAGTCCCTGAAGTCATGGAAGATTTCCAGCATGGTGCCCACAAGGCTTCATGATCACCACGTGGACTGTGAGTAGTGAGCCACAGTGCTTCCCACAAAAGCTCTCCATGATCCATCAGCCGCTCCTTTCACTGTACTATCCTTCCAAGGATCCCACAAGGTCCCTCCTTTTTTCCCCACAGGCTGGAGCAAGCAGAGATCCTCCCAGCAGATAGAGCTGCACCAAACCCCATACGAAATCATTACTCAAGGCCTACAATGCTGAGTAACCACAGGAGTAAAAGTGTCTACAGCGTTAATGATTAACCACACCCAAGGCAGGACTGTCACACCAAGGGCCTCATCACCAACCACTTACATTCACAGAGCTCTGTGGCTGGACTCCTTGCTCTGCCCTGTGATTTATCCCCCTGGAACGTCTCCCAAAACCCTGGCTCACCAGCTCTGCCAGATGGTGGCACAGGACTGCAAGTGTCCATGCTGGAGCTGAGCCACAAGGAAGCCAACCAGGGTTTCACAACTAAATAAGTACCAAAAGGAGCTCCAGTAAAAGCTGCACAAGCCACATCCATTGGTCTGGACATCAGCTGATTTCAGTCACCCACTTAACCTCAAAGCATTCCTTGCTCTGTCTTCCCAGAAGAGGGAGTATGCTCCCCTTGTTCACTCCAAGGGATACTGGTAATCCAAATTACCACCAGCCCTTGCAGTGAATTTGGGCACCAGCAGAAGACACAAGAGGCCTTAAGTACCTCTCCACTCTTCTTTCACGCCCACCGAACACCGCTGTGGGACTGAGGTGGAGCTATGACACTGCTGTTTAACCCAAGGCTCGCTGAACACTCTGAAATCCTGCACAGCCCTTTCAGGCCACTTCCCTCTGCAGCCATGACGGCCATGAAGCACCCGGGCTGCACAATGGATTTATCTTCCCAGCTCAGCAATTCCTTTGGATGCCGTGCTGGCTGCGGGACCAGGAACCGCTTGATGTGTGACGCTGTCATTTGGGTCAGGGAGCGAGGAAAACAAACGGCCTGTGCTGATAAGGGGAGGGCTGGGGAGAGTTTAGAGCACAAATAAAAAGGGGAAGCGTCACAGTTCAAATCTGTGCATTTCTTGCTCTTTTATAAACGTCACCACCACCAAACAGGAACAGGGAGCAGCTGCTGACAGCAGCAGCAGGACACAGCAGGGAGAGCACCGGGTATCCAGATCCAACAGAATCCAAGCAAATTGCAGGCACGCTGCTACTACAATGCTCTGCCTCAGCCAGTTCAGGTTACGAGCTCCCAGGAGCTCATTGTGCTGCTGAATGAACGATCTGAGTGCCGTCCATGTCGTCTGCTGCAAATGGCCAGGGAACCAGGGAGAAACCAGCACTGGGAACGTGGAGACAGCACATCCACTGGGAGTCCATGGAAATAAAAATAAGGAGTAACTTGGAGGTATTGGTGCTTCCATGCTTGCTTAAGACCACCAGCTCCTCCCTGGAGCGCAGGAACTGGTCATGACCAGACCTTGTGCATGCAGAGGCCTTGAGGAATGGAGGGAAGCAAGGAGGTTTCCGTGGATTTTCTCCAAGTAGGGCGGCAGTTCAGAAAGGCTCAGACAGCCCGATGGAAACTCGAGCCAGCGCCGCTCCTGTAACGGCGCCGAGGGGAGGATTGGGCACTGAGCAAAATCCCTTCGGCTTCGGGAATGGGCTCTGGCACCGCCAGGCTCTTTCTTCGAAAGGCAGGGCTTGCTCTGGCCAGAGAGGGTCACACAGTGCTGGGCTTGGAAGGGACCTCTGGAGATCCTTGTTCCAACCTAGGCAGGGTCACCTGGAGCAGTGACACAGGCAATTCCACCCCTCACCGCCCAACCCAAAGCTCTGCTCGTCCTACAACTGCAAAATCAACTCCTCACTGCACTGCAACAATCCCCTCTGCTACCAGGGGATGATGCAAAGGACACACTCCAGCTTTCCCTATCAAAGGGAAGAAGCTTTTTCCTCCTAAGCCATTCCTCCACCTCAAAGGAAGAGCCTTGAAAGAAATGAAAAGAACTGGGAAATTTGGGTGTTCCCTGCAGCAAACGCTCCCACATGGTCCTCACAGTCACTCTGAGGCTCTTCAGGCCACGAGGCCTGGGCCTGTATGATTAAATATATCCTGAACCAATGAGTTGGGCTCCTCTGCTCCTACAGAAAGTGAATCTGTATCTTTGTGATGGATCTCAGTAGCTTTAACATGGGGAGGCAGCTGGCAGGTAAGAAGCTTAGTTCAGCCTGCAAAAAGTGAAACCTCAGCAGGAACAGAGAGCATTCACCTACTGGGGCTCAACTGGAGGCTTCAATTATCCCCAGAATTCACAGAAAATAACTTTACAGAAGCAGGGAGGGAAGATAACAGAGCCTGTCACCAGGCACAACATCCCACTCTGAAATAACCCAGTGAGGAAGTACCGAGCCACTCCCACCGCAGAGAGGTGGAAATTACGGTGAGCTGGGAAATTCCGGTGAACTGAAAAGACACGTGTGAAAATACAGCCATGAGGAGCTCTCCAGTCTGTGACCACTGCACCAGATTAAAAACGAGCCTGTGCAGTAGGTCTGCAGGAAGATGATCCCTAATCTGCCACACACGACGCACACGGAAAGCCTAAGACAAGGACCTTAAAGCTATTAAAGCTCCAGCAGCTGGAGAAGCCGTTCCCACCAGGAATGAGGCAGCTGGAAGATCTACCAGCTCTCATGCACTTCACACTGATCCATGCAGAAGGGAGCAGGAGGAGCCATGGAGTTCACTACAGCTGGTGGAAGTCTGAGGGATTGTATCAGCAGTAATTCAGGATTTATTTTTCCCCACAGGGCTAAGACACAGCTCTGTGAGCTGGAACTGCAATGGGGTCTCTGATTAGCACACAGAAGGGAAAAGCTGAAATAGTTTGAGTGCCAGTAATCCCAGTCCTAAAGCTGCCTTTAGTCCTTCATGACTGTTGAGGGAGAGATTAACACCTGAAATATTCATGTTGCACTTCCAGATCCATCCCAGTGGAATTGACACGTGCACTCACTGGCCCCACAGACCCAACCAGAATGACCACTACAATGGATGCGATTTAAATGGACTTTGCGCTCTTTTACAAAGCCTCCAACAACTCATTCTTCCTCTTTAAACCAACAACTGAACTTTCCCTTTGGAAAAAGAAAAAAACCCTTCAGATCAGCAGCAGAGACACAACCTCAGAGTTACAACAGGGGCCTGATGGGGCTCCAGCAGCAGAATCCAGCCCAGCTTGAAGGAAAGGGTGGTTGCAAACACCACCAGAACCTCCGTGACAGCTCCTTTGGAAAAGGAAAGGAACAACTGGATGTGTTTCCAGCTCCTTCTCCTCAGGAAGCCTGACTGTGCCAGCACTGGTACCAAAGCTGGAGGAGCAACCTTCAAGCTTCATCCGAGAGCAGGAGGGTCCTTCAGCCCAGCTGATCCAGCTCTGCTCCAACACCACTCAGCCACAATGGCTGAGCCAATCCCAGGAATTCCAGGATGGCTGCACCAGCACCTCTGGTTTCCATTCTTTTCTACATGAGCTGCTCAAGACAAGACGAAGTCCACCCTAATTGGTATTTCAGAGGCAAAGCCAGCACACCAGAAGCAAAATAAGAGCTCCTGCATATTCCCAGGCTCTGGAGTTTGGTCAGCACACCTTAAAATACGGCCCTAATTTATTCCTTTTAACTCAACCGCTGCTCATTAGCAGAAGTTTGTCTTAAAAGTGATTTCACAAGAGGCCTTTTGTCAAATTTACACTGGCATTTGTCAGTTTGAGATTAAGCCCTGCGTTCACCAACTTGATACCCCGCTCACACTAAAGCATAAATTAACATTTTAATGGAGCTCCGATCTATTGGAGGCCCCTTCACTACAAGCTCATTATATTTCACCTCCCCAAAAGTCCCTTTCCCTGCTTTGCTGAGCCAGGGACAGGCTTTAGGACAGACTTCAGCTTTCCCTATCAAAGGGAAGAAGCTTTTTCCTCCTGAGCCATTTCTCCACCTCAAAGGAAGAGCCTTGAAAGGAATGAAAGCAACTGGGAAAGTTGAGTGTCCCCTACAGCAGACGCTCCCACACCTGACACATTTCCTTTGTGCCACATTCCAGGTGTGTTACCCTTCTCCCCAAACCCAAAAGAGGGGGATGATAATCCAGCTGTGCCTCCGGTGGGGTCCTGTGTCAGCAGCCCCATCAATCACAGCACCCAAACCACGGGAGGAAATCCGAGGATTTCAATTTAATCTCCATCCCCAGGGGAAGTGGGGGAAATCCCTCTTGGGCCAACTCCAAAGAGATCCCTTTGTCCAGCCACCTTTCCCCACCAACAGGAGGGAACAAAAGCAGGAAAGGCCAGTTGCACAAGGAGGAAAACCTCTCCACCATATTGGATTTTCTTCCCCCCTTCTCCAAACAATGCCTCGCATTTGTAACCCGCAATCCGCCCTCCCGTGGCATCTCCCGACCTCCAGGGATGCAGGAACCGGGAGAAATCCTCCCGCAAACCTCCCGGGCAGCGGCACTGCCATGTTTTTTTTTCCCCAGGGCTGCCTGCGGCGCGGGCTGCATCCTCCACAATAGGACAAAGCCCCACCGCGGTTCATCCCCCTCCCTCCGCCGCAGCCCCATCAGCTGTCAGCTCTCCTTAGGGATCACCGGGATGCAGCGACATGGCAGGAAAGGGGTTTTTTTTGGAGGGGGGAATAAGGGAAATTTGACAGGCTCGCCAGCCTCCCATCCCCCTCCTGCTGCAGTCAGGGCTGGATGGAGCCGAAGGCTGCAAAGGCGGAGCGGGAATGGGGATGGAGAGGGGGGGGATAACCACGGCTGCCTCCACCCTGCACGGACCTGCAGCCACGTTAGGTTCGTGGTACGGGGTGGGGGAGCGGGGGAAGGGATGTGTGAATGGAAAAAAATAAGGTAATAATTAAAAAAATAAATAAAAGGCAATAAATGCCCGTCGGCGTTTTATTGTCCGAGTCTCCCCACGCCCTGCCTCCGCAAAACAACCGCATTTCCTGGGGCCCCCTGGGAACGGCGGGGATCGGGGACGGGGCTATATCCAAACACGAGGAGCTGTTGTAAAATGTATACATAAATCATACAAAAACCCCAGCCGGGGGGCCAGTTAGGGATGGGGAGAAGGACCCCGGGTGGGGATGGGATTGGAGCTGCGGGGCGCAGTGAGAATTAATGATGGGGAAATGAGCCAGGGGTCCCCCGGGGAGGGGGCGTCACACACACCGGACCCCCGGGGTAATGCTGAGGGGCGGAGGGAGACGATCCCAGGCTGGGCTGGAGATGAATGGGAAAGGATCCAGGGTGGGGGTGGGACTGAAGCCGAGGGGGTGCTGTGATAATTAATGACAGGGGAAAGCACCCAGGGGTCCCGCAGGGGGTCACATACACCAGACCCCCGGTAATACTGGGGAGGGGGACGGGGGGAAGCACCCAGACAGAGGCGGGGGGGCTACGATGGACAGGTGACAGGTGAAGAAAACGACCTGAATGGGGCGAGTGGGGTGATAATCAGGTGAGAGCCTGGGGAGGGGACCGCACACCCTGGGGGAGGGGATAGAGACCCGAGCGCCCGAGGCGGGGGGGGCTCAAACACAGGCTGGGGGGGGAGGATCAGATGATAGACGGGCAAAGGACAGCGGCGCCGGGGTGGGTGAGAGATGGGGAAGGGGGTCAGCCGCAGG